>NC_056736.1:323146242-323243742 GCF_019279795.1 Protopterus annectens
ATTTATTAATCAGGTAAGCCCACCTGTTCTGGAGCACCCCCAAGGGGTATGCCTATTTAAGTGAATTTCACATGGTCACAGTGTACAAGTGATTATTGAAAGAATCAAACCTTGATATAGCAAAATGAAGCTTGCAGTTTCAACCCTCTGAGTTAAAATACCAGACTATTAGAAAATACAGTAGGAAACTAAATAACCAAAGCAGTATTTTCCTGCTGAGACATTGTAGTTTCCTATGTTTCATTATCAGCATGCACACAAAATCAAAATCAGTATTACTTGACATTTTAATTTTCTTCCCACAGGATGAAAGCCTAGACTGCTTTACATCAAAATAAAATGATAAAAATATCTTTTAAGCAGGTAGCTTGTTTGCAGAAAATTGACATTGGCTCTTTTTTTAAATAAACTATCAAATCCATTTTATGGAAACAACAAAAATTGTTCTGCTTTGATTTCAGATCATATGTGATCAAATATTGCCTCTGTTCAGATTGTCTTCAAGCACTGTAGCTAGGCCCTGCTTTGGAGGGCTAATAGTGGCAGCTGAATCAGATAGACCTGAAGTCTGCCTCTCTTGCTTTCAGTGATGTGTTTTCAATTCCATCTAATATGAAGGGTGATTAGAGCAACTACAACAACATCAAAAAATCCTGTACAATTTTAATCAACAGATGTGCCGCCATAGACCATTGATTTTAGTCCAGTGTCAGCTTTTGGTAAAAGAAGAATTCAACACTCTACATTCCCTAATGCAGCACTAGGAGCACATTACTTTTTTCTGAGTATAAACTACAGAAGTGCGCAAGACAAAGGTTGTCCTGGTGACAAAGAAGTAGGGCATTTATATGTACTGTCATGGACTAGAATAGAAAAGGAGCATCCCAGGTGCCAAGAGGACAGCTGAGAAGGTGGGATTGAGAGACAAAGCACCTTGTCTCCTACTCTGGGGGTTAAACCACATCAAGTGGTGGGTAAATCCAACATTACTTACACACATTTGTAGGATATTGCTAAATTATCTGCAGCCTGCTCATCACAAATTTAGCCAGCCATAACCCACAAATCCATTTTCATTAACACTGATGCCATCCACCTCACCCATTTATTTATTTTTCTATTGTTCTTTTACTAAGGAAGTTGTGCAATATAAAGTTGGGAAAGCCTTTTCTGGCTCAGACATTGCACAACATAAAACAGTATGAAACTTATACAGTCCATAATTACATGCGCCACTCGTGACATATTTGCTCACTGCCACTCGCTCTAATTGACATGTGCCCTAAATCTCTCTAGCCTGATCCTAATGCGTTACCTGGCCCTCCTGACACCTGATTCTACTGAAATACATAGCTCTACAAGAACCCAAATAGGAACCCTAAAATTCCCACCCGGTCCTTGACCCTATTCTTAGCACCCCCTTCCCTAACTCTTAAGTATCCAGTCACGCCCCAAACCTAAAACTCCACTCCTCCTCCCTAAACCTAGAGTCCCCAATTAATCCCTTACCCAAAAACTCAACTCCTGCTCTCTAACCCCAAAGTTCTGTCCTGGTCTCTAAACCTGCTTCCATCTGGCCAATACCCTTGCTCCAGTCTTTTAAAACCATTCTCAAAAGACTATCTAACCAATATCTGGCTCTGCACTTGTTCAGCCCCAGACTAAACTATATCCCTAAATATGAGCAAGTACCTCTTTATACCTTACACCTCCTTACACTCCCTTCTTCACTCACTTCTTTACTTCAATCAGTTTCTCTCCTGACTCTTTTTCTAAATATGCCATAACCGTTTTTTTTCTTTTGCTTCATATTGCAATTCCTATTTGTATTATACTAACTTAACTTGAATTTCTCTCTAAACTGGCTAAAAGCTTTCTAAATCTTAAATCATTTCATATTAATTGTATCTATTGTTAACCAATGTTGCCACATTATGTCTATTTTAGTATAATTATTCAAACTGCAGATGTTTTTGTATATTTTTGAAGATTGTAAAATTATTATTTTTAAAATGACTTTGCAATACTTTGAACCTTTTTTCCTTGGGCCTCCTTGAAAATGGACGTCTACCCAGTCGGCCTTTCCCAGTAATCAGATTCATCCATCCATCTATCCATCCACAACCCCTTTTTACTATTTTTGTACATGGGGCCAGGGTGTCACTTTAACAGTGACAATCATCTAGAGCTAAGGTTTACACCACCTACTACTACTTTCTCAGTAATCAAATGTCAATAAATAAATAAGTCAAACTCCCCTCTTGCTCCCCAAGCCTTAAGCCCATTCTCCCTAAACTTAAAATCACCTCCTGATCAGTGTCTAAAACCTTAACTTGCACTTCCATCCCCACCCACCCCCCACCCCCCATGGCTGCCACAATAATCTTGTCCAAACTCAGTTAGTCTATTCAGGCAAGATGTGTCACATCCACTCTCTTCCCATGGTTGCTGCACCTCATCCAAACATGTAGTCAAGTTCCACTGTACGCAGCCAGCTGTATAAGCTACAAGATGCCAAAGCCCCTGGCTGTGAGACAGTGGAACTCGAGTTCCTGGAACTCAAGTGCTTGTAGTAGGCCCAAATTATATAATACAATATAATACACCGATGAAGTTAACTGGAAACAGCAACAAACACATAAGGTGGCAAAATTTAAAAACAGCTAAATCCTCATAGAAAAAGACAAATGAATCAGAATGCGTGCACAAGTAATGCATTCATTTTTATGTTTTACTGCCTAGTATGTACCTATTAACAGAATACAATATCTGTATAATGAATTACAAGACATATGGTTGCATGTGTTTTTTTATATTTAAAAGGTATAAATGGTTATGTACCATACAGTATTTATTCATTTAGTTTATTTACCAAGGTAGCACACTGATCATAATAGAGTATTTGTAGACACACGCTGGGTTGTAAGAAAAATAATTGGAGAAATTGCAACACCATCAAAAAATCCTCTAGAATCTTAATCAACAGATTTACTACCATAGACCATAGTATAATAATTAATAACGATAAATAATCTTAACTGAACAGAATCATAATAATAACAGTAATATGAATGAGTCAAAAGAAAGTATTATGCTATATATTCTGGAACTCTCTCTCTACCAGATTTATGAGACAGAATTATATGAATCCCAACAATCTGAAATATAAATTGTGATTTAAAAAAAAAACATTGAATTCAAAAGCTCTCCCCGGATTCAGCAAGCTCTGTATGGAGTGCAGGAGTAGTGCAAGAGCTGCTGCACGCAATACGGCCAATGAGCAATCCAGAAATGAGCTCCCGGGACATACGTGAGCGCTCCGACACTATTCCTGCATGGACACCACTGCTATATGTTAATTACCTCATTTGCTGGTAAAAACATGCAAATGAGGTGAATTAGCGATCCAGGAAGGAGCCAGGCATCTGTGCAGGAATAGTGTAACCTGTAGAAATGTATTCGGTTACTAAACGAATACATTTCTGCAAATTACAAAACAGAGGCATGACAGCTCGAAAGAAAGCATGTATTCAATGTAGTAGGCATGCCAATGGCCAAATATATGGCCGTTGGCATGAGAAATAGTTGCAAAATTATAAAAAATAACTTTTATTTTTTTTGGTCAATTCCAGACATTTTTTTTTTGGGCCAAATTCAGCCATTTAAGCATAGGGCAGCGATGTGCAAATGGGATCGGCCCTTGTCGGGAGAAGGAGTCATGCCCATTATGTCCAGGCTTTGGGAAAGAGGCAATGCATAGCACATACACTGACATGGTAGGGACCCAGGGAATGACTCTCACCTACAGTAAAAGGGATGCCAAACATGACACTACATGTGCTTTATCATGTATAGGGAGTATACTATGTGCATCCAACTTAGTCAGCCCTCCAGCACCACCCTCATTACTGGCACAGCCACAAGGTAAGTCACTCTTGAGCTGGCCCAATCTACAGGATAGATTGTTGCATGTGTAAAATATGCAGGGGTCCGTGTGTTAGGTTGTTGTGTGTTCAGTATTGTCTGGAAGTGGTCAGCATGCAGGCATGGAGGGTTGTGTCTTGGTGGCCTATGGCCAATACTGTTAATGACAGGGCCATGTTCTGACAACTGCAGTGCCAACCACAATGCTTCTCAGCAATACCCATGTCAGTAGTCATACATACTCATGGTGCAAATGTCAATATCTGTTGCCATCTGAAAGATGGACATGCCATGCCATGAATGTGGACCCAGACATAAACATAGTACACAGGTGGAAGTACCCTAGACAGAGTACATAAAATGTAACTGTCAACTGCACACAACTTTGGAATTGTACATACAGGTTAGCAGCACATTAGTTGTCTGTGTAGTATGGAATACTGATGTAGTCTGGCCAATCACTAGTACACCATAAAAGGCACAGTTATGAAGTAATGAGAGACTGCCTATGTCCCTGCACAAGGCAGCATAAGGGGAATGTCCCATGTATATCTTTGAGTCAGCTGCAAGAAGCTTCCATATCACACATGCAGTCAGTTTACCCCACCATCAGCCACAGGTTTATCACAGGTCATATCCTTGCTGTTGGGAATGAGTACAGTATGACCCCCACTTCTGTATGGGAATACCCACAGAATGCAGCATGCTGAAGAGGTGTCCTATGCAGGTGTGCCCCTAGTTGTAAGCAGCACGCTGCCAGCATTCAGGCCAATGGATTAATATGGGCAGGAACTATTTATTGCATTTGTTTACCGGGATAAGTCCACTGGGCCTAAAAGAGCCCATCGCACACTTACCCTGTCATCCCAGGGGAATCCAATGGCTCGCAGCCTGGGAATGTAGGAGTGACAGAATGCGCTGGCCTGCTACAGATGGCCTGCATCACTAACAAATGGCCTACAGTCCTCTTTCAAAGGCCTCTGCCTCACCCGTAGTGCCAATGTATAGTATCTCATGGGGTCCCAACTAACAACATAACACAGTCAACAGAACACAAATGCAAGGCCATGTTGACAAATCCCAGTAGCATGCCCACCATGTCCTACTGCATGAACTATGGATGAAACCTAAATACCGCTGGGATGAAGAGACAACTATAGGGATACTTCTCAGATATCACTGGCATAATGCTAGGAAGAGGACAGAATAACAGAGTGAGGGAGTGTAGAAGCAAGAACGTCATGGAGTGTGTGAAGTCTGAAACTCTGATGTGTGCCCATACTACCCCTGCCTGCAAACCCAGTAATGGGTGGCTACAAACCTGCTTGTAAACCACAATGTGAAGGGGAACTGACCAGATATATGAGCCCTGCCTTTGGGTAACCTGGGTGAATCTGTACAGCTGAGAGGTATGGCCAAAGCAGGATATGGCCATTCTATTATGTCGATATATGTACAAGAAGGGGATCCTCAACCACCATAGTACAAAGGTGCTGGACCATTTACACAGACCCCTCAGCAAGTGTCCGCAGCTACCCCACCAGCATGGCATGAGTTTGCAAAAATATGTAGGCTGCAGACAACAATACTGGACACAACTTCATTCATCTTGTATTTCTCAGGAAATAACTGTGAGCAAATAAGTATATCTGTCAGTAGTTGATGACATAACACATCACAGTGTAAAACAGTACATATGTCTGAATATCTCTGCTAACACCAATCATGTAACACAAGCAGCACAGACAGCAATAGTTACAGTATACAGTACAGTATCTCACTATCTGTTGCCCATCGTGACTCCATATAGTCAACCTGTCTACATATATTCTGCAGAAACAGGTTGCTAGCTGTAGGTGTAGAACAGCAAACCCTGGACTGGAGTACAACCTACCTGGAATGGATTCACACACTCAGTACAGTAGGTCATATTGGGCATGCTCCTACACTTAGAGAAATGAAGCCCATGTCTGACAACACAGAGGACTATACATATCAGTCAGTCACAGATGTCTGTGCACACACACCACATTATACACCATTCATGCTGTGCACAAACATTAGATAGGAATACTCACACACATTCAAGGCCAACACACTATAATATGTGAAACATACAGACTCAGAGATGTGGGGAAGAGAGAGACAGACAGTGACAGAGAGATTTCCATTATGAGGCCTTTCCCACCCACCACATATCCAATTGGCCGATATCACATGATGTGCTGATGTCAATCACTGTAGACATTCCTTTTGGTAGCCCTCACCCCTATAGTGCTTGTGGTGCTTGTGATAACTGTGTAACACGATAGTACAAATCAGTATTCATCTAGCATTTGTATACCCAGTCCTGTCAAATGTAAAGTTGTGTGTGACTGAGTATGTGTGTGTGTTTCCAGAGGAATGGTTTATGGCCCATTCATACAAACACACACACACACACACACACACACACACACACACACACACTGCACTTCCCATTGCCCATGATAGCACTGCTGATGTCAGTCACCTTGAAATAACCCTCTGGCCAAGTCTCAGCACTATAAGCTGCGTGGCACTTGTGATACGTGTGTAATACTGTAGTAATGAAAACTAGTGAGGTGGAAATTCTAATCCCAGACATGGCAACTGTGAAACACTGTGTGTGTGTGTGTGTGTGTGTGTGTGTGTGTGTGTGTGTGTGTGTGTGTGTGTGTGTGTGTGTGTGGAGATGATTATTTTGAGGCCATTCACAGTCATTACACCTCCCATTGCCTTACTTTAGCATGCCTGCTGATGTCAGTCACCTTGAAATAATCCTTTGGAGAAGGGCTAGCCTCATAAAATCCATGGTTCTTGTAATAACTGCTTGTAATAATGCTTTAGTGCAGCATACTATTTAGGTAGGAGTTCTAATCCCAGGCATAGAAACTGTGTGTATTTGTGTGAGAGTGAGTGTGTCTTTGATGTTACCTGATTTTATGGACATTGACACTTACTACTCTTCCCTTATCCCTCCTTTAGCACTGCTGCTGAAGTTAGTCACCTTCAAGGATACATTTGGACAACTCTCTAACATATAAGCACCATGGTGCTTGCGATAATTGTGTAATACTATAGTGTAGCATACTAATTAGGTAGGAGTTATAATCCTAACATGGCAACTGTAAAACGGTGTGTGTTTGTGAGAGAATGTGTGTTGTCTTTGATAATATCTGATTTTATGGACATTGACACTTACAACACTTCCCTTACCCCTCCTTTAGCAATGCTGCTAATGTTAGTCACCTTCAAAGATACCTTGGCACAGCTCACCAACATGTAAGCTCCATGGTGTGTGCCATAAATGCGGAACAATGTAGTAGCAGTAACTACATAGGTAAGGGTTTGAATTTCATCTGTGGCAGGTGTTTGTGTGTGTACATATGTATGTCTGCACCTCAAAGATTTTGGCCCCATTTACACCCAGTACACATCTCAGTACCTGACTTTAGCAGTCCTGCAGATATCATCCACCTTAGAAGTACCTGTTGCCAACCCTAAGGTTAGGCTAAGGTCAGTGGTACATGTGATAAATGCATAACCTAATGGTCTGTAATAGCTGTTAGATAGAGGTTTGAACCTCACCCCTGGTAAATGTGTGTGTAGGGTAAAAGTATTTTGGGGATTTCTCACCCACTTCATCACCCAATGCCAGTATTTGCAAGGGCTAGTGATGTTCCTCACCTTAGAAGTATCTTGGGACATCTATCCTATAAGCTCCATGGCTCGTGCGATAAATGCAGTACATATAATAGTAGTATATAGCTAGGTAGGGGGTTGAATCTCAGTACTGGCAAGTGTGTGTCTGTCATCAGTATCCTGTGTGGGGGTTGCTGTGACAGGATACATTGTGGGGCGGGTTTTGCTAAATTATTATGCTGAAGACCTAGTATATGTCACAATGTTCACCTTACAAGGCCAAAAGATGTCGAACACCAGAGAGGTTGGTGTAGACAATCCATAGCCCTACATGTGACAGTATGGATTGGCAAAAAAATATAGGCAACCCTTCTATTACTCAGAAAGCACTTTCCACCCATGTCTTATAAATTGGCTAGGCAACAACCACTATATTGGTAGTTCCCTGCATATTGCCTCACAGATAGTAACCACTGTGTGATTGCAGCAGACTACATGCCTGTTGACCACAACAGTGCCACTGACATCAGAAAGTACTTTGATGTGTTACATCTCCTGAATGAGAGTGTGTTATCCAGCAAGTAAAAGGACATGGCACCCTGTTCCATACCCTCAGTATCCAAATAAATCTGTGCATTGACCTTTTTGCCATGTTCCCCACTAGACACCTGCAACAACTCTAGAGTCTGCAAACGTACCCCACAAACAGAATACCATGCCTTATATACATGCCCTGTATGGACAGACGCCACTAACTCCACTGAATACCCATATCACACTGTCAATGTAGGTGCAAGCACAACCTCAGTTACATAGCCAGGTCTCATCAAATGAGGTCAGGAATGCTACATCAGAAGATAATCTGTCCACACAACATGCCCCAGAGACCTCAAGTACACTTCCACAGGTCAAAGAACATGCATGTGGGACATGTGCACAACCCAGACACTGTCCATGTTATGGAATATAGAACACATACATGGGAAGCAGTGCACATCACTAACCACCCACAATAGTAACCAAGATGAGTGGATGGTGAATACAATACCCACCCCTGGGACCACTCCAGGGACTACACCCCTGAGCCACACTGGGGACTATTGTCATGTTGCCTGATGCCAAGGTATTCCCTTGGCCTAGCCTTGTAGAGCCTTCAGGCCCATTCACGTACTACACACCTGTGAAGCAATGAACTTATGGATCTCAGTACTGGCAAGTGTGTGTGTGTGTGTGTGTGTGTGTGTGTGTGTGTGTGTGTGTGTGTGGAGATGAATGATTTTGAGGCCATTCACACTCACTACACCTCCCATTGCCCTACTTTAGCATGCCTGCTGTCAGTCACCTTGATATACCCCTTTGGTCACATTTCAGCCCTATAAGCTCTGTGGCACTTGCGATAACTTCATAATGCTGTAGTTAGGGAGGAGCTCTAATCCTGGTCCTGCCAACTGTGATAATGTGTGTGTTTGCGTGAAAGTGTGTGTGTGTTTGCGTGAAAGTGTGTGTGTGTGTGTGTGTGTGTGTGTGTGTGTGTGTGTGTGTGTGTGTGTGTCTTTGTTGACACCTGCTTTTGTGGACATTCACACTTACTACACTTCCCTTACCCCTACTTTAGCACTGCTGCTGATGTCACTCACCTTTAAATATACCTTTGGGCAATTCTGTAACATGCAAGCTCCATGGCAGATGCAATAACTGCTGCAATAGCAATACATAGCCAGGTAGGAGTTTGAAACTCAGTACTGGTAAGAGTGAGTATGTCATTAGTATCCTGTGTGGTTGTTGGGGTGATTGCGTAATGACAGGATCCATTGCAGGGTGGATTTTGCTACATTATTATATTGAGGACGTATATGTCCCAATGTCCACATTACAAGGCCAACAGTTTTCAAACACTGTAGAGGTTGTTGTAGACAATCCACAGGCATAAACGTGTACTGTCATGTGTAATTACTATGTGACAGTATGGATTAATAAGCAATATAGGCAACAGTTATAATACCCAGATACCACTCTCCAATCACAGATCATACACAAACACTCTTGGCTCTTTCTCCTTTCCTTTCTTACTTTCTCTCTGTCTCTCTGTCTCTCTCTCTCCCTCTCTGGTAGATGTGGAAAAATACATCTGTTTTGCATAGGCAGCATCTTGACTTTTGGAGGTAATGCTCATGATCAGCTGATGGCCTGTGCACATATTGGAGTCCCCCACTTGCTAATTGTATGTGGAACAGCTGTGGTATCATTCCTATAGCCAATTGCATGGAAACACACTCCTATAACTAAGCACTTCATGTGGGTGTTAGCCTTTTTCCTTCACTGTGAGCAGGACATCATGTGAGTGTCTGACAAACAGCATCACAGAGGGTAGTTGGAAATACCTCTTACAACATACACTGTGGAGACAGGCCAATAAACAGGAGGGGGATGTTCCAAACATGGGGACAGAATGTAAGTATTGCTGTTCTACATTTGAAGTAATGTTGGTTTAACAGGGTTTGTGTGGATATGACTGTTCTGCATGATTTAAAGTCTGGTATGACAGTGTTGTCTGGTTGAGGAAACTCTCACCTGTAGGGTTATCTGTAGACTGACCAGAGTTTAGAGTCTTAGATCTGGTATTTTTACTCACACATTTCCTGCCTTTAGAAATGGAGTAGAATACTCTGATGATTGCAGTCAGTAAATGGTAACATCCATGTGTGTTACTGACTTCCTATCCCTCTGAAGAGATATATCACAACAAACCCTGTTACATCAGCAATCTTTTCAGTTTGTCACAGCAATATGTCAATATTGGACCTGTGTTTGTGTCTCTATCCCCCAAGTCCATCACCCTTTGTCCATATGTCATGCAGTAAGAGGTGCATATGTAGAGTATATCATTATTTGCTGACATCATTCCTGATAACAAGACAGTGATATATCAGACTGACATATGTTATGTATAGTAGGCCTTATATTTGGGGACAATATCTGGACATTCTGTTGTAGTCTATACAGTAGTGAAGTATGTGTACTTATGGTGATTGTTGGCAGAGTGTCAGTATTGTGTAGCAGTGTATTGTGAATATATGTTACTTGGCCTGTGTACAGACTGTGGCAGATATCAGTGTTCTTGGTCCTGTTCTATCTGACATTGCATGCTGCTCCAGTTTCTGGTACCCTATCAGCGTATATGTTTGTAGGGCCAGACTGAGACATGTCCCATACCACAGTCAGACATCAGACTACACTGTGAATTGGGCCAGTATATGTAGGGTTAGTGTGTGAGTGGCAAATATGAGGATGGTTTTGTTCACACAGTCCATATACTGTACTATTAATTAGGCTTACCATAATCTGACTGTGACTGTGTTGAGATTGGTTGTGGGTTTGCACTTTCACACTGGTGTCTGTTACTATGTGCTGTTACATGCCTGTAGTGCTTGCTATATTTGCAATCACATGTGTATTCCCCCATAGGAAACTTGGGTCAGTGTTGTGGCAGTCTGCCTGTAGTTTGCACAGTGCTTGGTGACATGCCTAGCAGCTCAGTGTATTTACCTAGTGTGATGTTATGTCCAGATATTTGTCAGATGTACTGTTGCCTGGCCACCATACCTGTTGTGTATTTCTGAAAAAGCAGTGGGATGCTGTGAAGATGTATATCACTAACTAGTGGGAAGTATGTGGGCTTGGGACCTCTGCTCCTCCAGTTAATATGTGTTAGGACAGACAGGAGGGTGTGAATGCATCAACTGTGTGAGCTTATCTACTCCAGTATTTGTGATATATCCCCATTTTCCTGGCTGTAAACATCCCCTTTGTCAGGCTTGGTCCACACGTCTTGCACTAAGGAGTTATGTGTATACCTCTGGACTGGCCAGATTGTTTCAGACTGTCTACGTTTATTGGTCATATTTCTGCTGTATTCCACCCCATCATTACTGTGATTTGTGTAGTACTTCACTTTGATGATTTTATGATGTTTGTCAGTAACTGATGGCGTACATGTCAGTTTCAGAAGAGCCTTCCTATACAACATGTCTGTTGACACAACCCCTGTTACTGTAGCAACATTCTACATTTATAACTGTAATACTTACATTATGTTTCCTTGCACTAAGAGGTTGTGACTTATGGTGCTGAGGTATGACTCCACTACATGTTATGGGCATATGTTTCATACATATATATATATATATATATATATATATATATATATATATATATATATATATATGTGTGTATATATATATATATATATGTATATATATATATATATATATATATATATATATATATATATATATATATATATATATATATATATATATGTATCCAAATCCTTATGTGTAAACAAGAGTACTTTATATATCTTCTCAGATGTATCCCACCATATTTATCTGATATGTGTACATTTAGATATAAAAGCATGACTGATTCAACACTATTTTCACTAACAAGTAGTAAACAATTGTAGTAGTCAAAGCAGTTGTTCACTACTATTAAGTACATGTACTGAATGATGTAATTGGTACAGCTCAGATGGCTTACTGGTTAAGTGCTGTGATTGTAATCTACAGGGTCCTGAGTTCAAAACCTCCAAGGGCTGTTTATTTTGTTGCAAGGCAGAACAAAGACTGTTGGATACAGAGTGGTTAAGGCAGTTTTGAGCAACTTTAAGCATGTTTGTGTGGGTTTGCATGATGGTAAGCAGTGCTACCGTACAGTTAAACAATAAGACACTTACACCGTGTAGGCTTCAATTACCAGTGCGCAAATCTGTTTGGCATTTACATTTAAGCAATACTTATACCTGCTAGTTCAGCCCTGGTAACCAGTGATCACATTCTAGTCTGATAAAATAGCAGGGTAATGACATATTTAATAACTGTATTTAATTCCATGTACATAACATGCTTCTATGTGCTGTCATTACAGTAGCAAGAGGTGTGAGTATACTGTATGGGACACCTGAGTATACATTGCTAGTACCACAATCTTTTCTCTTTGTATGTGTTTCATACATGGGTAGTATCCCAGGTTCTATGCAGTCACACTTGCATGTATTGTATCATTACATTACTACTTTTAACAGTGCTTTTCCAAGTCAGAGTAGATTGAAGATTGTAGTACTGGAACCATACACCCCTGCATGCAAAGCTGTACTCTGAGTATTGACTATCGTGTTCTTGGTGTGTGAGCTGTATGTTAAGTATCTCCTGGATATTGATCTGATATGTGGATATTAACTGTATGCTACTATGTGTTTAGGACATGTCATTAAGGGCACCTGCCATGTAGTAGTGGCATGCCTATCGGTGTCAGACATCTATCTGTCAAAACATTCATCCTAATGTATAACCTGTTGGCTAGCTAATTTCTGTCTGTCCTCTGTAAAGATGTGCAGATGTCAGGTATCCATCTTGGCTGCTTACAGGCAATCTCTGATTGACTGACACTGACATGTCTGTCCATCTGTCTTATGAATGCCACAGCTAGGAAACCCCACCCTGTATGCACCACATGCCATGGATACCTCAACCAAACTGCCACAGTCAACAGAACATGCTTGGGTACAGGTCTGTAACCCAGATACTGGCCTTGTTATGTAATATATGTTGCATACATGTCAATTGGAGCACCTCACTGGCCCTCTGCAAGAGAAAACCAGATGATTGGATGTTGAATTTAACTGTCACCCTGGGATCACTCAAGTGGCATTGGTTGATAGATGGCCTGCTGACAAATGTCAGGTGGCATGATACCAGTGTACCCACATGCCCTACTCTTCTCATCTCTCCATGGACATTTAGCCTGGTACACACCTATGAACACCTGCACCTATGGACCTCAGTACTGACTAATGTGTCAGTGTGCATTACTGAGAATAACAGTGTCTGTGTGTTTGTAAACTTGTAGTTGAAATACTCTGAGGGCCTTCTTACCCACTACACCCCCATTGCTATACTTAGAAATGGCTGCTTCCGTAATTGACATTAAATGTACCTTGTTACACTCTTCACCCTATGGGCTACCTGGAGCTTGCAGTACCAGCATTACACTATTCTATAAATGGGTAGATAGGCATGGGTTACCCTCTGAGTCCTGGCAAGTGTGTGTATGTGTGTACAGTAGTGTGTGAGTGTGCATATTTGTAGGAGACAGCATTCTGAGGCCAGATTATCCAAATACAATAAACCATGCCATACATTATAAGGGATAGTGATGTTGCTGACATTAGGATATCCATAACAAACCCTCACCCTACTATCCTTTTGGCATGTGCAATAAATGCATATCCCTGTAGTAGCACTGATGGGCTAGACAAGGTTTGTATTGCAGTCCTGGTCAATGTGTTATTGTGGGTATGTCAGAACATTATCATGGATTTCAGTGTGTACAATATCCCATGTGGCGTGTGGGTGCTGGGTATACTGTGTTTACACCATGATACCCCCAGTACATGTCCCAAGGGCCACTGTATGAGGACCATTGTCACCATCAACTATACAGGTAAATGATTACACTATTCAGCCCAATGATGCATGTGCTGTGTGCAAAAACTCTGTAGCAGAATGGACTCACTGACAAGTTAGTTAGCACAGCTAAACCCAGGTCTGTCAAATGTGTCTATGACTGTATGTGTTTGTCAATGTGCATATGACAGTATGTCATACTATGTATTGTTCATTAACATCCAGTACATCCATTACTATATTGTACAAGGCCTGGTGATGTTCTTCACTTAACAGGAAACTTGGGACACACCTCACCCTAAAAGCTCTGTGGTGTGTGCAATTAAGGCCAAACCCACTAGTAGCAATAAGTACATAGGTAGGGGTTCTACTCTCAGTGTTGCCAAGTAAGTGTGTGTGTATGTGAAGGGATCTACTTCAGTTTGCAGAAAATAAATGTCCCTGGTGATCATTTGTCCGAGAACTAACTGGCAAATGGTAACATTTCAAAGCAATCATCTTGTGGAAATACATTGAATCAAAACTAGTAGTGGATTTGTAAATGCCCTCTTCCCCACTGTACAGCTGTACAGTGATACTGGAGTTGGTATATATACATGGGTGTGGTTGGTGTGGGCACAGCCACCCACATTGGGGTTATTGTTGTGTGTATCCCCATGCTTAGTGTGCCATTATAATGTACAGTTTATGTTAACAGGTTAAGTAGTTGTTAATCACACTATGTGTGTTTCTATGCCACCCCACACCCTCCAAAGTGGGGGGCTGTGCCACCCACCCCAGCACACCTATGTTTACGAACTCCAGGATTGCACTACATTGGGGACGAGGACATATACCCTGCCAGTACCATTGCCAATGACATTAAACTGGTGGACTGATTATTTACTGATGTGATGTTTTGGCAATTTGGTCTTTGTGGAATTACATAGGCCAAAATGAGTTCACTGCAAAATGAAGTATATCCATGTAAACAGTATTCTCTGTTTATTGCATCAACACCAAAGCCTGTGTGTGTGTGTGTGTGTTATTCACAACCATTTGGTATGTGACACCCAGTACACTTACCATTGTCCACTGTAGAAGAGCTGCTTACATCAGCCACCATGCACTCACGTGTATACACCCCTCAGACCTATCAGCCATGTGGCACATGCAGTAACTGTTATAAAGACCTGTTACCTGTATTCAGCTGTACCTGGGGTATGACACAGTCAATGTTTCATCACAGTGCCACACCCCTTGTAGGAAAGGACAGCAGACCAACATCCTGATGACACAGACACCTAGAGCACAAACAGTATACATTATGGAGACCATAATAAGTCAGTGTTAATAACAACTATAATGCATCATGGCTGGACAGCTACACACCCTGATGTGCAAGCATTAAATATTTCAGCTGAAAACACGTTAAACAGCATTACATTGTTAAACCTTAGTACATTCACCTTGTGCACAAGAACCATATTATCATGTCCCTGCATCAATGGTATAGATGACAAGGATGTGGCACAGGTATCACCATATGCACAGGGTGTGTTGTGGGTTTGCCAGAGGCTTGGGATGAGCCATTTGGTTGACATCATGTGTGTGGATTAGGAGATTCTTTGTTACATGGGCTGTGCAGATGTGGTGTATGCAGGTATGGTGGTGCCCTAGCTGTGTTGATGATGTGTGTGTGCATGTATGCACACATTTCTGCCAGGGTGTACAGTTCACAGTGTCCGGCCATGGACACAGGAATTGTGCCTGGCAGGGGTTCCACAGGCAGTACCAGGCAGAAGCCCAGATATGGTACTCTGCCCCGATGATGACACGTGTCCACTGGATCCACGTAACTCTTGCGACCAGCCAGGACAATGTGCATGTGGCCTGCTGTGTTGTGGTGTGGACAGCATACCCCCCGCAGTGCTGGTGTTGGTACTGCCACTACAGGAGGGCTGTGTGTTGTTCACATACAGAGACCTCCACCTGTTGGTGTTGCTGACCTACATCCACATGGCCGACGCCCTACTCCCACCACATGCTCTACCACAGACACCACATGGTTGAGGATTCCCACCATTTCACCTAACCGTCTATCCATGATCTCTGCAAAATAATGGTGGACACCTGCAAGATCATGGATGTTGTCACATACAGCAGGAAGAGTAGCCCTCTAGAGCCTCAGAATATCTCTGGTGTAATGTTCCATACGTGCTTGTGCTCCATGATGGCCCAAAACATGCGTCTGGTGACACCTGCTGTGGCACTTCTGCCAGGGCATGATGGCCAGCAGCCCTCCTATGAGCACCCATGTACATCTGCCTGTGTGGTACCTCGTCGGTCATCCGGCTATGGCTGCTGTGTACAGATGCACTTGCCATAGTCACCACACTTTCCTGTCCCATGCCACCACCATCCAACTGTCCCTCAGCTATGGCCACTGGTGATGAGGTATGTATGGGCATTGTGACTATGTGCGGGGATGGGGTGGATAGAAGTGGATGTCAACCAATGGCACAGATTCAGCTCCTGACAACCCTGCCTGTGCCTCACTATGCCTATCATCATTGTCAGAGTCTGTATGGACGCTGACATCAGTTTGCCTGCAAGATGGACCCTGACACACCTCGCCACCTGTGAATGGCAGACAAGAAATGTAAATTAAGATTTGGAATTGGATATGAAGAGTGTACACACCTTTGTTGACATGCCAGCCTCTTCTATGATATGCAATGGGGCCACAGTTCTGCATTTGCTAACATTACACACACCTGATATGTGACATATGACCTTTGCAATCCAATGCAGTATCAAACAAATGTGTTAGTCATGCAGATGCTGAATGAGATGCATACAATATGTGGTTTGCATAAGTGTGCACACCCTTAACACAATGGTTTGTTGAAGCACCTGTTAAGTGAACTACAGCAGTCACTATTCCTGGAAGGGGTATACTAGCATGGCCCATCTTCACTTGCCATTCTTTGGTCACTCTGCCCTACAAATGAACCCAACTCTGCCAGATTGAATGTCAGTTCATGTGTACAGCCCTTGGAGGTCACAAAGTGGCTTCCCTATTGCTGCAGATTCAGTGCTATGTCTGACACAATTCATTACCTTCACTGTGTTCAGATACAGTCATTTTAGCAAGCTTTGGATGTATGTTTCAGTTCACTGTTGTATTTCAAGCCAACACCCCTCCCCATCCTCAGCCTTATTGCAGATGCTTGACAACTGTGGGCCACACGAGTGTTATTTTGCAGTGTTCCAAATTCCAAACACCATGTATACCAGCCTAGTTCCAGCTAATGAACAGAAAACCTTAAGATGTACACTGGCACCAGCAAGCTAAATATTGAGGATGGTGGTCCTGAGGTGGGGTGAGGTGTTGCTTGTGCACCACACGCATGTTTATGAATATTGTCTGTAGGTTTGAGCCTTGGTCTCATGGCACCATTACACATTGCAACACATGCCTTTGGGAGACTTGATGTTTTCCTTATGCTACCTGTACAGATCCCTGGATGATGTATCATGTGGGACAACTCTTCCATGTGATTACCCTAACCCATAGCCCACACATGCAGAATCCAGGCAATTGTCAACACAGGTACTGCACAAGCAGCATTTGCTAGACATTCCTGCAAGTCCCTCAGTGTTGCCACATGTTTCTGGGCAGCCTCCATGACCAATTTGCAATATGTTATGTCATCTGTTTTGGATGAGCATCTGTTTATTTTCTACATCAGTTTTGTCCCATACTTCATACATATATACATGACTATCTGCACTGTTTGCCATGGTGTATGCAATGGTGAGGTAAGGCTACTTTTCCCACTCCTGAGTGCTCCCTTTCAGATATGGGATCCATTTCATGGTTTGTAAGATGTGTGCAAGCCATGGCTGCCTCTTTTGCAGGTAAGTGGGCAAATGTCATGGACATACTTCTTGGACAGCAGACCCTTACTTGGTGTGACATTGAGGCCCTGTACTTGATGGAAGGTGTGTACTCAAGAAGAGTGAATGCTGTCAGTACATCACAAGCTGCTTCCACAATATGTTATTTGGTGTGTGTGAACACATATGCTTCCAGTGTTTGTTAAGGTATGTATTCCCCATATTTGTGTTCCTAACATAGGATTCCACATTACACATTCATTGCTCATGTTAGTATCACATTATATGTTGTAAAAGGTGTGGAATGTGGTATTGTGATTTGCTGTTGTTTATATCAGGAACAGTTGCAATTGTAATAGTGGTGTATAAACTGTTGTAGCCACTGTATAAGGGTAATGTTTCAGACATGTCCCTACTGTAGGCCATTAGTCCCACCATTATGTTCATCGCTCTCCACACATCTTGCACTGGCAGGTTGTTAGGTTTACTGCAGGACTCTTACATACCCTTCAGATATGCCACCATGGTGACCACTGTGATGCAGTGCAGTTAACACCAACAATAAGTGAACATGTACAGCATGCATTATGGGTAGGTGTGTTAAATGTGTGCATGGCAAATAGCATGGCCATAACATGGCCAGTGTATTGGCAAACCTGAACAAAACAACTCCATACTCACCAGCTACAGGCTGCTGCCCCATTTGTATACCAGAGGGACCTAAATAGTTGTGAGACACAAGTAATGTCAGTAGCCACACCTGTGGTATTTGTATAGGGTGGGAGCAGCATTTCAGCACATTGACAGTAAAAACCCACAATACTAGTGATTATGCACATCTGTTTATTACTACACTGCAGCAAAAGACTATCTTATCTGACATATGCATGTAGATACTTTACAGATGAAAATGGATAAGCAACAGTGGTCTATTAATGTTCCCTGAGGCCTTACCTGCACACTCCTTATCCATTGTGTTGGTGGCACCCACCTCCACAATGCTATCTTCAGCCTGCTGGCTTGGCTGGTGGGCAGGTGCCCCAAGGCTGGCGAGGAGCTCCTCAGCATGTGTCAGTGGAGGCTGGATGGCATGACCCCCACCTGTGGCTAGCTGGTCCCTCCTAACTGCAGCAGCACACTGATGGATGTGGCGGATCAAATTGGTGCATCAATGCCATACCTGCTCATAATTTTGGTTGTGTAGGCTGACATTTTTTACCCTGTGGATGAGCTTGTTCCTGCAGATCCTTGGCCCTATGGCCGAAGAGGATGGCATGATGCATGATGACATACTGGATGATTGCATAATTTTCCAGGTTTGTGAATGTGGGCAGATGCTCCCGGAACATTGTATCTGGAAGACATAAACAGGAAGAAAGGTTACATGACCTCATACAGTTGTCCATGTGCACATCAACAGTGGATATTACTTGCAAATAATCCTGACTGTACCAGAACACTGTAAGCTATGATGGCTTTGAAAGATTGCATTACATTCCTGGCTCTGACCTGTCCAGTTCCCCCAATGTTAAATATATATATATATATATATATATATATATATATATATATATGTGTGTGTGTGTGTGTGTGTGTGTGTGTGTGTGTGTGTGTGTGTGTGTGTGTGTGCGTAGATATACACAGATATACAGCTATGATAGGAAACAGCACACAAGAATGACATATGTTCACAGGCTATGCCAATGGAAGTGAGGGACCCAAGCAAGAAACATGAAACATGTAGCATGACCTTCCACCCCACCCCCAGCCAGACCACGGGAAACATACACACAAACAATATAAAGAGTCCACTGGTCCCAAGACCACAGGCAGGATACAACCGGGGGGGTACACAGTGCACCCATGAATTCTAATCTTGCAACACAGACAGGAGCATCCCTTGCGGGACATCCCCAAAATTCGCAAGACCAAAACAAGGTGATAAACCAAACATTCTGGTTGGGGTGCATACATACCCGGAATGCAAGGGTGGGAAAGCCTGATGACCCATGGGTCAAGACAGTTGTATGAAATGGGTCCCGTGAAGTGGAGAGTGGGCAGCGTGTAATGGTGTGTTCAGAACCGACCAGGACCCAGAGTAAGGATGGGTGCTGTAGAGGAGGTGCCGGTGGGGGAACTATGGGTAACTACTTATGGGTCTAGGTGTGTAGGTGTTGGCTGATGTTAGCCTATATGGATAGCCCCAGGGATGTAAGCAAATGTGTTCATTGGGCAGAGGCATCGCCCAACGAGCAGCCACACCTATTACAAGTCCCACTGCAGCAAAATGTAATCTATATGGCAAGGAATGGAATAACCAGATGTAGATGTACATATGTAGAGGTATGTGTGTGTATATCTACCCAAAGTAACATAAAGATAAACCTCTCCCTCTACGTAGTACAAATGTATACATACAGAGACAGAATACATATACATACCCACATATAGATATATACATATGCAGACAAGCATAGACCCATATGTTGTTTTATATATATATATATATATATATATATATATATATATATATATATATATATATGTACAGCAATATATAAATATATACATGTATGCATACATATACAGATATAGCTGTATATAGTAATGTATATATATATATATATATATATATATATATATATATATATATATATATATATATATATATATACATACATATGTATATATATATATATATATATATATATATATATGACTGTAAATATACATATGTATATAGCTAGGATATGATACAGCAGTTAAGAGTTACATATGTTCACAGGCCGTGCATATGGGGGTGAGGGGTCCAATAAATAAACGTGCATCCACTGGACAGGACATAAACCATTGGGGGAACAAATAGGGACTATACCACTGAACTGTCCAAGATTTCCAGGGACATCCCTGATTTCGACTCAATTTCTAACTCTGTCCCACTTAATCCCTCCTAAAACTAGTGACTTTTGGAGGAAAGTTGGTGAATTACACGTAATGAATAATGACAACAATTAAGAGTCATAAACATCATTTATCTCAGAAAATGTGTATGAATTCATATGCTCTGAGTCTGTCAATGTGTCAGGTTAGTAGCACTAATAATTTAAATGTGTCCCTGATGTTGTTATGACGTGTCCCTGATTCAGTTGATATTTTTCCCCAGTCGTATGAGAGGTCTGATAGGGACAGAAAGCACATATTCCACTGACAACCTTAGAAAGATGATAGAATATTAGGTATGCAGTAGCATGACTCGGCTGAAGGATGTGGGTTCCAAAACCCAATTACTTGTTTGTATTGAAGAGTGTCAATTCCCATGTATTAGCCAGACAGGTGCAGATTGTAAGAGGGACACACCAATAATATGAATCAAACTCTGGACAGGCCGCAGATTCTGTACAGTCGAATGGCATGCTTTCATCTAATGGGCAGCCATTCCCGATACTGCAGGCATGTAATCTGATGTAATAGGCATCACAAGGTAGTATCATAGTCCTCCCTCCTACCCAGGGGTGTGAGTGACAGATGCAAACACCAAATGCAGTGCGTTTGCAAGTGCGGGAGCAAGAGGGTGTAAGCCTGTTTGGCCGCCAGTATGCGAGTATTACACTGGTGAAGCAATGTAGAGGTTAACTGAGTGTAAGAAACTGTAACCAGAGGTTAGCACTGCTTAGCTCCATGCAAACCCATGCACACCCGCTCACAACTGCTTTAATATGCCTTAATCTCTCCATATCCAATGGCCGTGTTCTGCTCAGCAACAAAATAAATGGCCTCTGCAAGGCTCCAAACCAGAACCCTGCACACATAGCTATTGTGATTTACCACTAAGCCATGGCAGATATACAGATATTGGACCTTATCACAAACATATCATCCAGTGCAGTCATTCAACAGTATAGGAAATGTATTCCATCATGTAAATGTATGTGTGTGTGTTTATGTCCAGATATAGATACATACATATATATAGATATATCAAGAACATCCCATGTGACAACAAAGCATTACATGAACTACAGAACGAACTGGCACCCCACCTAAGTACCATGTTTAATCATAGCCTCACCTCAGGATATGTGCCCTCTGAATGGCGCACAGCGACAGTTATCCCACTCCATAAAGGGGGAGCCACCACAGACCCTGGAAACTACCGCCCCATTAGCCTAACGAGCCTGTTCTGCAAGGCTATGGAGCGTATCATCATGGAACTTATAAACAATGACACTGGTAATCTCCAAACTCAAGACCCCACCCAGTTCGGGTTTGTAAAAGGCAGATCATGTCTCCTAAACCTGATAGACTTCTTTGAAGCAGTCACCAAAGCTGTAGATGAAGGTAAGGTGGTTCACACAGCCTATCTAGATCTCGCCAAGGCTTTTGACACCATCCCCCACTCTGGAATTATAGATAAACTCACTAAACTAGGTATAAATCCCTATGTCACAAGATGGGTTGCCAACTGGCTCACTGACAGAACCCACACTGTGAAAGTAGCAGACTCCAAATCCAGTTTCAGACCAGTGACAAGTGGAGTACCACAGGGTTCAGTCCTGGGTCCTCTCCTGTTTGGTATCTACTTCTCTGAAGTACAGGCCAACACAGAAGGTCTTTGGCTAATGAAGTTCACAGATGACTGCAAACTAGGAGCCATAATCAAAACTCCAAAAGATGTGGACATCCTACAAAAGGGTCTTGCTGAGACAGATGCCTGGTGTCAAAGCCATGGCATCAAGCTCAATGCCAAAAAGTGCATTGTCATTCCTTTTGGTAAAAACTCAGTACCCATGAACTACCACATAGGTGGTAGTCTACTTAGTAACGAAAGTGTGATAAGAGACCTTGGGACACAGGTGGACAGTAGTCTCTCCTTTGATAATCACATCGCCAGTAGTCAGGAAATCCTTCTTTGTGGCACACCTCATCACAAAAGGTTTCTCATCCAGGAAAAAAGAGGTCATTGTTCCCCTCTACTTGTCACTCATTAGACCCATTATAGAGTACAATGCCCCTTTTGGTATGTACCTCACAAGACATCTACAACAACTGGAAAGGCCACAGAAATACCTCACAAAGAGGATTACCAGCCTCAAAGAGATGCCCTATGCAGACTGTCTCAAAAAACTGCAGCTTTACTCCGTTGCATATCGTCTACTCAGAGGCGGTCTCTGCCTAACACACAAAGCTATGTCAAACCCAGAGCTTTTAGACATGCTCCACTTAAAGAAATCCCAATCCCTATGAGCTACATGCTCTAGGGACCTAAACCTCGTCACCACAATAAACAGAACATGCTGGAGGGATAGATTCCTGTCCCAGAGACTTCCCATACTCTGGAACAAACTACCTATCTATATCAAACAAAGCTCCTCATTAGCACTGTTCAAGAAAAATCTTGATGATTGGATGGGAGATAGGAAATTCACCTCGGGATCACTTTTGTGGCTCTACTCGACAGTGGCACAGGAAAATAATTTTCTTGGGTGGCGAAAGCTAGGGTACCTTTGGCTAGGCTTATATAGGCCCTAGGGCCAATAGCCTAGTACCTACCTATGAACCTATGAAAAGGGAAACACCAGCAATGCCTGTATTGTATAGTGGTGTTGTCCTATGTAATATCAAGACTCCCTCAGACAGACATGTGTCATTAATACACACAAACATTTGTACATTGGCCAAATACATCACTCTGTGCATTTTATTTACATTAACACAACAGTTCCTGTCCAATCATTATGTCAGAACAGTACTCTTGCAAGGTGCTGTGTGTGACATCATCATCATGAAAAAGGTAAATGGGGTAATCAGAGAGGGACCGGTAGTGTTGTGTGTACATTGGGGCCGTCTGCGTCACATGTATCTGGAACCTTTAGGAGTCATGTGCATATCAGGATCATGTGCCTGAGGGACAGGGGTGAGGACAACTGGAGTATGTTGTGATGCATATTAAAAGGGTTACATGTGTCTAATGGACATGTGTGTGAAATGGACAGCAATGTATGGGGAAAATGTTTTTTTAAGAACCGATTGGCCTTTTGTTTCCGTAGGGTGAGAGTGGGATGTGGGGGAAGGACAGTAGGTATGCTCATGGAGGATAGGTTGGGTAGGATGACAGACAAGACAGCATACATGGTTGGTATATGACACATGTGGGGGGATACACCTTGGACGGAGAGGGGTGTTCGGCAGTCACAAGCCCATGAGCCCCCAGATGGAAACAGTGGGATGGAGGTCCCCAGCCATGGGCAGCCACCACTGCACCAAAACAGCCGCAAAGGTGGCAGTGCTGGGGGCTGTCTAGGAGGGGCAGGCTCACCCTGCAAATGTGACACTCTGCCCTTGAGCTGGCGTTTCTGGCCTCAAAACCCCTTATTGAGCCCCCTACACAACATGTCCGGGATTGTATGACAGCAGACATGTTCCTGTCTGGACCTGCTCCCAGGGGAGACAAGCCCCATCTTCAGTGGCCAGTTCCACCAGAAGGTGGTGCAGAGCCAACAGAGGTGGAGTTGTAAGTCTGGGCCCCGGATGTGGCCAGCTGAAGTGGGACAGGAGGTTCTGCAGGGACCTCCAAACCCATACAGCCTATGGTGTTGCAGTTTTAACACAGATATGGCTTAGTAATAGTCAACAGCATTCAAGATTACTTATAACAGCATGCATAGATATGATCATCAACCCAAAACAACAGATGGTATACATTTGCAGAGGTAGCACAACACATGCATATATAGTGCATGGCATCTGTACAAAGTGTAGAAGACTTGTGACTGCAGCTATGAACAGTGGCCCATTATTGGCATGCCACTGAGAACCTCAGACAGTGTCTGTCATACCACTGTTTCATGTGACATATGTCCAATCAGGGATGTGATGGCAGTGACTCATCACTATCACCATGTACTGACTGCAATCCTCTCACTATGCTCCTGCAGTTCACAGATGTGTGTTCAGTGAGTAACCCAGGAAACAAATGGTTCCACACACTGACCAGTCCACAGATGGCTCTACAGATGGGGGTTCCCTCACAAACAGAGCACTGTCTTTTCAGTTTTAAAATATGCAGAATAGCCATTACCACACACAACTTGTTAAACTGGCAGTAGTCTCAATGAAGCATAGCTACACTTACATGCTGTAGTGATATCTGGCACATCACCCTCCTATCTTTAGGCTATTTCCCACTGTGTATGTTGTTTGAGGAACATCCAGATATCATCTGTGATGCCATTTACCAAACACCAGATCCAGGTACCACTCACAGTGACTGTCATGGGCAAACACCAACATGATGTTCCTAGATATTGTACTGTGTTTCCATGTGATTGGTTATGGGAACATCATTACAGCTGTTCCACATGCAATCAGCTAGAGGAGGACTGCAATATGTGCAGAGACCATCACCTGATCATGACCATCACTTACAAAACACAAGCTGCTGCTGAGCAGGTGTACAACTCCACATCCACCAGAGAGTGTGCGGGAGGGACAGACAGAGGCAACGTACATCAGAGAAGGGCTTGGAGACTAAAACCTAAGCATCGTCTGTCACACACCTACCAGTACAGGAGTTCAAACCCCTATATGACTAGTCATTACTATTACAAGTGCATGCAATTACTCCATGTGCCACAAAGCTGACATGGTGTGCTGTAAGAACACATATGTGTGCTGGTGAGTGACATCTGCAACAGAGATATAGTAGACATACATTAGGTGTAGCACACATGGCTAACCACATGAACGGATGTCATTGTCAACACAACCACACTCTCTAATGGACTAACATTGACACACTATGCCAGGCCCACAAATACACTTCCTAACTACTTAGTTTGCCCCACTGCAGTAATGCACATGTACTACATGCACCACAGGGGATATCCGGAGGATCTATGGACTAGGGCATGTGAATGTGTCTGACATCAGTCTGTATGAGAATGGGAGTTATACTGGATGTGACTGTGGTTGGGAGCATCATATCCCACACGCAGACACAAGGTGCCAGTACTGACATGCATGTGTGCATTGCTTCATGGGTGTGTAGTGGTTGGCTGTGCAAGATGGCTGTACAAGGCTGGGTGAGGGGTAATCCTTGGCATCATGCCACCCGACAATGGTGTGCAGTGTGGTACAGGGGTGTAGTGTCTGCAATGTCCCACACAGATGGGTATTGTATGAACTATCCTGACATCCAGGTTACCATTGTGTATGACCATTGCTTTGCAATGCATACCATGTCTGTGTTTGATAGTCCTTGACATGGACATTGCCTGGGATGTGCATGTCCCACAATAATGTACAGTGACATGTACAAGTGTACCTGGTTTGGCTGGCACATGTTGTGTACACAGACTGTTATCCTCAGATATGCCAATACTGGCCTGGTGTGGCAGGACCTGCTTATAGACAGCAGGTTGACCCTGCACCTGCATTGATAGCATGATACAGGTACTCTCTGGTGTCAGTGGCATCGGTCCAGACAGGGCACATGTGTAAGGCATTGTATGGCCTCTGTGGATCACATTGGATGGCACCACATATGTTGCAGGCATCCAGTGGGGAACATAGTGAAGTTACATTGTCCGCAATTATGTGCCTATTGTACTGCTGTACAGGGTGTCATGCCCTTTATAGCCCACTGTAATCACACCATGCCTACTATCTGTCATCAATGTGCAGGGTACTAGCAACATAGTGGTATATTCTAAGCAAATGTGTTAGTGTATGACACATGGGTTCAGAACGTATTCCGGGTAATAGTAGGATTGCATACTTTGTTCGCCAGGCCTTTTACCAGATGTAGGGGTATGGCTTGCCAACACAGTCCCTTGGCTGACTGACATCTGTACCCTTCGTGAGGTGGACATTGTGACATATAATATGGACACCATATAGGAAAACTACAAAATCCGCTCCCCAACATGTCCAGTGGGTAGACACTCACAGCCACCTCCACACAGGCTCTGACTGTCAAACACACATACACACCTGCCATGTCTTGGAATAGAACCCCTACTTAACTAGTGTATCACACTACAGCATTACACAGTTACAGCACATGCTATGGAGATTACTGGGTTACAGCTGTCCCAGAGGTGTATTACTAGGTGGGTGACAACAGCAGGATTGCCAAAGGTGGTTATGTGAATTGGAAAGAGTGTGCATACTCTAAAAAGCATTGTTCATTTCTCAGGCAGACACATACACACACACACACACACACACACACACACACACACACACACACACACACACACACAGTTGGCCTGTCTGGGATGAGAACACCTACCAAACTAGTTTAGCATACTACAGCATTATGCAGTTACAGCACACGCCATGGAGATTACTGGGTTACAGCAGTCCCAGAGGTGTATTCGTGGGTGGGTGACATCAGCAGGATTGCCAAAGAAGGGCATTTCAAGTGTACTGTGAGTTGTACATGTCTGTTGCCTGCGTGTAACAGCTGCTTACTGTCACAAAAACACATTTACACCTGCTTATAACTGTCTTATGCAGTCCTAATTGACAGTATCAACAAGGCTTGCAGGTCTTGAACCCTGGACCATGTACACTGAGGTCACTGAATGTACCACTAAGCCATCTGGATTCTATACATGTTGCATGGAGTCTATAATGCACATCTTACTACAGGTATTCCACAGTACTGAAAACAAATGGGACAGTCACTTTTTGTACATATGTACAGTACCCTTGAATGTACTGTACTCTGTGAAACAACAAAGACAAGTCTACATCTGTACAACTGTCATAACTACACACACACACACACACATATATATATATATATATATATATATATATATATATATATATATATATACACACACACACACACACACACACACACACACACACACACCTACGGGATGTGTACACACACACACACACACACACACACACACACACACACACACACACACACACACACACATATATATATATATATGCATATACACAGACACAGCTATAGCTCTCTCTCTCTCTCTCTCTCTATATATATATATATATATATATATATACACATCCGAACACCATTTGTGACCCAGAAGGGTTCCAAAGGATCTGATGTATACACAAAACAGAGGCATCTCTTGTGTTATAACATTTAAATCTTAAGCAGTTCACCAGAGAAGGGATGTTTGTTGTGCATGTGTAGTTTGGGGTGGGGAATGATGGCTAATGTAATCTGCCCCAGGGATTGTGGAGTTAGGGTGGGGGAATGATGGGTATGGACTTACACCCCAGTGACCACTTCTGTGTCACCGCTCGACAGTGGTACAGGAAAATAACATACCCAACTGTAGTTGTGCTTGACTGTATTTTATTTACTATTCCTAACTATGTAATACTTTGTAGACACAGATGGCTACCATGGTGTGCTAAAAGACATTACACATGTGTATGCTGGCTACAGGGTAGTCACACACACAAACACACACACACTTGCCAGTATTGTGCATACATGTCTTGCCTATGTAAAGGTAACTAGTACAGTGGTATGCAGTTGGGGTATGTGCCACAGAACACATACAATTACACTTACTCTGATTCCACTTCTGAGCTGGGTGACATCACAGGACTGATTACTTGCAGTGGGGAGGGGGAAAGACAGAGATTTAACAGTTGACAAGGATAAATGCCAGTGCAAAAGGAGGTATCTCTTTGGAATACAGCAAAACCCATTGTCATGACAGGATACAGACACAAATACACACACACAACCACACTCAGCCATTTGCTGACACACACTCAGGCATTTGTTGACAAACACACAAACACACTCAGGCATTTGCTGACACACACACCCAGGCTTTTGCTGTCACACACACAAACATGCGCACACAGTTGCCAGTGGTGGGATCAGAACTCCTGCCTATCTACAGATCACTATTACAGTACTATGCAGTTACGAAACACGCTGCAGAGATTACACATTCCAAGGCAGTCAGACTGCCCTTCTAAGATTGAGGACAACAACAGGAAGACTGGCAGTCACAAAATACATAGCTGTAAACCTGTGTGTTTAAAGTAGGTGTCCATTAAACCCTGTATGCACAAACAAGACACATCATCTGCAGGTAGGCCTGAGAGGTATAATAGCACAACAGGAACCTGAACTAGAGTATGGCCATCTGTGGAATGGACAACTGCTATCACGATACAGGGCTACAGTGGGCATGCTCATACACTTAGTAGTACAGGGCCGTTTGGGATGCACTATGTCTACAACTACACAAGGTTATACTGGGAATGCTCATATACTTAGTAACAAAGGGCTTTTTGAATGCACTGACTCAAATTACACAAGGTGGCAGTGGGTACTCTCATACACTTAGTAGCACAGGGCTGTTTGGGATGCACTCCGATTCTAACCACAGAAGGCCGCAGTGTGCATGCTCATACACTTACATGTACAGAACACATTGTAATGGACTACTATTGTAAACATACAGGTTTACAGCTATGTACATCTTACCTGTCAGTATATATGCATATCATACTGGTTTACTACCTGATACCTGTATGTGACCCGTAAATGATATATCTGTGTCTGTGCTGTGATACACATGCATACATGTACATGAAGTACTGACAAATACATGTTAAGTATACACATTCATGCATGTGTGGACGTGACAGACAATAGGTTACCTGGGACACACAGGCGGATGCTACCTACAGCATGTGTCACACACCTTGCTGCCCTGAAAGAAATACATTGATAGCAGGTTGTGGACAGTGGCATTAAACATGGAAGAGTGGAATGTGCAAGCATAAGGTGTGAGCCACATTATGTAATGGTACTGACGTGCAGGTGTCAAGATGACCTCTCCCGGCTGTGTTAGTAGTTGTCATTATTAGCAGGACTGCTACTCTAAGTATATCTCATATTGGTCATATACACAATTTCTGCTGCTGTCCGTCACCTTACATGAGGCATTTGCTACCAAGCACATTACTGCCACTCGCAGTGATGTCATGGTATGACTGGCAACTGCTAGACCAAAACAATGAGCCAATGTCCTGCTGCTATTATGAGGTTGTCCAGTGTCTGTCATTCCATGCTGTCATGACTGAATGACAATCCTTCAACACAGAGCACATGCATCCATGTTTCAATTGTGTGTGGATAATACCTAGGTCACATTTACCCATATAGCCACATTACAAGGCAAATGTACTACACCCGGAAGTAACACCCTGACACCTACAAGAAAACTGCATTGGATGCTTATGCTAACCAGTGCTAGATGTGTGGCTTTAGTAATCCATTTGCTCAATGTAGAACCTACAATGGGGAATACTGACATCTGTGCAGTGAGGAACACCTGGCTGAAGGCTCTGTAGTGCACAATTGCACTACCGCCATATAACTCAGATCCAGACATGTGGGCCATAACAGTGGTATGGACTATTCCAGGTGGTGGGCTACACATATTCATAAAGGCTACTCACATGTAAAGACCTCTACTCCAACATAACGCATCACAGATGAGTCAGGTACAGGTGACAGTGGCAAATGCTGCATTCTAGGTTGTTTCCTCATATACATCCACCACCTTGTCCCCAGACTACCAACACACACCCATATGTGTTATGACATAGTATGGTAGACCACCAGATAACCTTTGATTGGTGGACTGTACCTAGGCCTACATCAACTGTGCAAAGTACCCATGTACAGACACAGCTGCATAATATGTTATGCAATGCAATAATACCACTGTTTGTAACCAGCTCACTTGTACACATACCAGAGTCCCTCGGATGTTGTCAGCATTAACATGGTCGACTGTTGCTGTACACCAGTAAACAACACCCTCATGGTCGGATATGACCTAACTGTACCTGCCCTGGATATGTGCATCCCACACTCATGCCACATAAATGACATTACCATAGCTTTTGTTATCCTTTCTACATACAGGTGGCTACAGTCATTACACATATGCACATGGCAGATAGCATGCTAACAGTACATAAGGTTTGATATCTATGTTAAAAGGTAATATTCCCCCTCTACTGGTCACCCATGGCACCTATCATATCATACAACACCCCATGTGGCATGTATGTCATTAGACATGTCCACCTAATGCAATCACAGACATACCCAAATAACAAGATCATAGGACCTACACAAGGCCTGTATTGACAGACTCAGGGAAATCCACCTCTGCTCTGTATGTTCCTGAGTAGTCACAGGTGATATGTTCATGACATGTACAGCCATATGTGGCCACAGCTCCTACATATATCCCATGTCAACAATTGCAAGCCATGCATGCTGTGTGCTGTCTGGACATTAGCCTTAGTACCACAATAGTCAGTACATGCTGAGGTGAGATGTTTACAAGCCACAGACCTCACACATGCTTGAATGAGTGTACTGCCTGGCTCTAACAGAGCACATTGCTGGCACTCTTCCAGTAAACATGAGGTGTGTGTGGTAAATATGATGTGCTCACTGTTGACAATTGCAATGCCCTGGCTTCACCATGGCACTGTCAAGTAACAGTTTGTAGGAGCATGAAGTGGAATAATGCTGTGTGTGTCTCGCTGATATGTGCTATTGTCATATATGTACACTTGGCTACTCGTTGAAGGTGGTGGGGTCCTACCAGTACATGAATACAACATCCATTATGGTGTAATGCTCTGCTATTTTCACACATGGCATGGGGAAGGTGTGGAATGTATCCTCTTGACCTGCTAGTGCACTTACTGATGTGTACATGTATTGATGTTTGTGTAGATTCCATGTGTGTGCAGTGTCTGATGTCTGAAGGTGACTGTTGTCTTAGTACATCATGCTGTTGCAATACAGCCTCAACATTGCCAATTATATACGGTGATATGCTCTAAGTACAGTAAGCTGTACATGAGGTATGGACAGATGTTTGGACATGACTACTAAGTGGTGGGGCTTCTTTGCAGATGAATGATTACTGAGGACAGCTCACTGGTGTGTTACAACCATTCCTACAATAACCTGTGTAACTGCTAAGGTCAGGTTTTGTTAATTGAAAGGGAAGACAGACAATGTTGAATGCTGTAAGGGTGACACTGAAGGCAAACCTCATGACACCTGTAACAGTAATACCTCCCCTGTGCATATATTGTGCATATATCAGCACAGTTGGCAAAGGAAAGTCAGTAAGCTTTGTATTGGATGTGATAGTGCTGTACTTCTGTAATATCTATCATGAGATAGGCAGGTGTTTGATTCACATTACTGGCATGTGTGGGTGTGGGTGTGTCCATATATGTCATGTATGGTTGGGAATACATCCCACATGTTTTCCACTCTCCTGAACACTGTTGTTGACACCAGTACAGAGTGAAGTGTAGAAAGAAAGGCATAGGCAGGTGGTTGAACCTCACACATGTAAAGTGTCTGTATGTGTGTAACATAGGTGTATATCTTTGTGAATGCCACCGTGTGTGTGTGTGGGGGGGGCTGTCCGTGTGTATGGCTGTCCGGTCCCTGGAGTGAGGATGTATTTTACCATAGTGAAATGTTAATGCCCCTCCCTCCATCCACTCAATGCAATCTAGCATCCCTGTTGATATCATCAATCATAGATGGTCATTCTAACCGCCTGTTAACATGTACACTCTGGGGTGTGACCTGTTGTTACATAGCCTACTGATGGACCCCCCACCCCCACATACACTCACTGCACTGTAGTATCCCTGTCGATGTCCTTGATCTTAGGCCATTCCGACTACCTGTACATGTGTAATCTCTGTGGCGTGACTTGTAATTGCGTAGTACTATAATGATGATATGCACATAGGCAAGGGTTCTCATCTGAACACTGGCAACTGTGTGTGTGTGTGTGTGTGTGTGTGTGTGTGTGTGTGTGTGTGTGTGTGTCAGAGTGTGTGTTACTGTGTCTGTGAATCCCTGAGTGTGTGGGTTTGTCTGTGTTTGCATGCTGTCATGGCAGTGGGTTTTACTGCTTTCCAATGAGAAGCCACTATTTCCACTGGCCTTTACCCTTGTCATCCAGCATACCACTCTTTTATTTTCTCCCCGCTCCAGGTAACTATGAAATAGACTCTCTATATAGAGTCAAATCCATCCTCACTCCAATAGCTAGATCTGCTATTGCCCATTCCCATCTAATCTCAACACTCCTTTATGCCTCACCAATCTATACCAATCTGTCAAAACATAATTGTCTCAAACTAGCTACCTCCTATAATAACATTGCAAGATTTGCCACTGGTAATCCCTATAGAACCCATCACTATAAGAATCTGAAACAACTAGGATGGCTTGAACTACCTCATCAGCTTCAATATAGTCAACTTATCATTGCTCATAAGATCCTCTACCACCCAAATAATATCCCAATACTCTTAAATATCATCACCCCCTATAAAAATCTCACTAACTTACGATCAGCAAATAAATTGTTAATTAACATTAGTAAGTCAAACAACTTGGCAGGTGATTCTCTGTTCTCAAACTCTACTGGGAGAAACTGGAACCTTCTACCTACTGAATTAACTTCTATTCCTTCTCTACCCCTCTTCAAACAACAACTGAAAATACTCCTTAGAACAAAATGGCTATGCCCTTGTAACAACCCTGACTAACTGATTAAGATTACTTTTTTTGCTTTCCCTCTTTTGTCAATTTTGTAATTATTGTATATGTAATCAGAACAGTTTATCTGTAACTTCTATGATTTGACTCATTATAAATGTCATTTTCTATATATTTGTAAATAGTATTTAACTATTGTTTTCTCTATTTTTGTATTTATTATTAACCAGGGTGTCTATATCTTGTAGATGATTACTAACCAGTGTGTTGTAAAATGTATCCCAGTATTCTGTGTTTTTTCTATGTAAACTCTTGTTTTTCAGAGGGTGTTTTTTTAATAGGGTGTTAATATCTTGTAGATGATTCAAACCAGTGTCTTGAAAATGTATCCCAGTATTTTGTATGTTTTTTCTATATAAACTCTATTTTTATTCTACACAATTTTTTTTTTTTCCTTTTTCATCTGTTTTGTCCTGGAGCTTTTCTCCCCGGGCCTCTACTGAAAATGGACATATATCCAGTTAGACTAGCCCAGTCAACAAATGTAAAATAAATAAAAATAAAATAAAAATAAAACTATACCTGTGATGTCACCCACTATGGATGTGACGGCTCTGAACACAGTAGCTTACTACACAACTATCATGCTCTTGGATCATCAGAACAGTAAACATAATTGAAACATGGGAGAATATAACTGTGATGTGGAAGCTACAAAGTGCATGCAGGTATTGTCATACTGACATGTGGGTAGTCAACATGTACATATTGGACACTAACCGCAAACACCGACATCCCCCGGCACATGCAACTATACCTGAAAGAGGAAGGGAAAACGTCAAGATCAACATGCTGTTAGTGTTGTTACACATGATACATACTGTCAAATGTACAAAATACATTCTAAAACTGTAATACATGGTATGTCTGCTGCCTGTCAACACTACTCAACAATATTAATCTACAATTGTCTAGCTAGTATGTTCACCCTATGCATCAGACCATATGAGCATGTCCCTGCACTGATGGTGTGGATGACAGGGATACAGAACTGGCATCATCGTATGCACAGGGTGATAATGTTTGCCAGAGGTCTAGACTTCACCATTAGATGACATCATGTGTATGTGTTAGGGCCTGTGATATCATTGGGCGTATGTGGATGTTATGCATGTGTGTGTTGAGGTGCCCTGCATTTGTTTTCAGTGTGTGTATGCACACAGGTCTGGCATGTGACTGGCCCACACAGGGGTAGAATTGACAGCTGCAGACTGTACAAGGCAGGTTTCAGAGTTCATGATGTCTGGCCACGGCCATGTGACCTGCGCCTGCCAGGGGTTGCACAGGCACTACCAGGCAGAGGTCCAGATTGGGTACTATCTGATGACACATGCCCACTGGAATCATGTCCCTGTTGGGACTGTCCAGGACCATGTGCACGTGGCCTGCTGTGTCCTGCACAGCACCAGCTTCACTGCTGCTGCTACCACCACTATGGGAGCAGGCATGTGCAGTAGCATGTTCACTTAGACCTTCAACAGGTGATGTAGCTGACCTATGTCCACGTGCCTGGTGCCTCACTCTCACCAGATGTTCCAGCACAGACATTCCACACTCGAGGATTGACAAGCCATGGTCAAGGACTCCAACCATGTCACCCAATCGTCTATCCAAAACATCTGTAAGATGATGGTGAGCATTTGCAAGTGCCTGGATGTTGTCAGTTAATGAACGGACAGTAGCCCTCTGAAGCCTCAGACCTTCACTGTTGTGCCATTCCGTACGTGCCTGTGCCTCCATTACAGCCCAAAACATGCGTCTGGTGACTCCAGCTGATGTGCTTTGTCTCGCAGGGGCATGTTGGCCAGTGGTCCTCCTACGTGCAGCGCTAGGCACATGTCTGTGTGGGACATCACCAGTCAGTTGACTAGGATCATGGTGTGCAGGCACACCTTCCATAGTCTCCACACTTCCCTGTTCCATGCTACCACCCGCCAACTGTCCCTCCTATATGGCCAGTGGTGATGGGGTATGTGTAGGCAGGGGAACTGTGTGCGAGGATGAGGAGGGAGACAGGTGGAATGGCAACCAATGGCACAGATTCAGCTCCTGACAACCCTGCCTGTGCCTCAATCATACTATCATCATCACTGCTAGAGTCTGTGGGGACACTAACATCAGGTGGACCGCAGGAGGGCAACGCACCTACATCAACACCTGTGAGGGGAAGACAAGAACTGTACATTGCAAGTTATACCAGACACACAGACAGCCAGAGACACACACAGACAGCCAGAGACACACACAGACAGCCAGAGACACACACAGACAGCCAGAGACACACACAGACAGACACAGACACACAGATACACACAGACACACACAGACACACACACAGACAGATGCAGACACAAAGACACACAGACACAGACACACAGACACACACACACACAGACGCAAACAGACACACACACACACACACACACACACACACACACACACACACACACACACACACACACACACACACACACACACACAGACTGCATGCAGGTGATATGGCAGATGGCATTCAGCTTAGACAATTATAGTTTCAGCTTAGAAAATTATAGTGGTAGTTATCATACATCCTTGAGTTGCACACAATAGCATGCATGTGTTATAGCAGACAGCATGCACCTTACAAAATTATAGTGGTGGTTAGCATACATACCTGTATTGCACCATTTGTGTTAGTAGCCTATGCCCCATACCTGCAACATAATGCATGCACTTTGCACCATTGCACCACACTGCCATGGTGTGTACAACATACACCACATGTTAACAGACCATCAATGACCTTTGTACATCTGCCACTGATGCTTTGTGTTGGCCACCACCCCTATGTGTGAGGACATGAGCAGTAGGGTATGTTGACTGCATACTATGTTTGCCTGAGCCCTAGCTTGCATATCTCCCCCAAAGCAGTGCATTTCTGTTCAACATTATTCCGCCTACCCCTGAGCTGAGTCTAGACATTGTGTATGTGGCTGTACACACATATTTGACATGGCTTTCCCTACTTTGCAATGGAGCCACAGACCAACACAGGTTTACAGTTCACTGGCCTGCTGTGTGGCATATTACCTTGCCAATCACATGTAGTATGACATGCCTTCTGCTGTCGTGTTGAATGACATGCATACATGTGTAACACAATGGTGTCCTTTCCAATCTACAGTACGGTAATGGTGTCCCAATGCAGGGAGGTGTTATACTAACATGGGCCTTCAGCTGATGCAATGTTGTCTGTCCACACTACAAATATGCAGGGACATACTGCACATTGAGCTGATGTGCATAGCCATTGCAGAGCATCATGTGGCTTCACAATTGCTATACAGTGTGAGCTACTGACACAGTTCATAGCCATGACTATGTTCACATACAATACATATCTAATGTGGAATGTGACCCACATCACTGAGGTGTATACACACTAAACCCTAATGTGGAATGTGTGACACAGGTCACAGAAGGGTATACGGATGACACCCTTGCACATCTGCAACCATATTACTGATGCCTGGCAACTATGCCCACACATGGCTAACTTAGCAGTACTCTATGTCCACATGTCATCTGTGTACCTCACGCACATGAGGAGCAGGCATAACAGTGATGTCTGACACCAGCAAGGTGAATGTACTGTATCTGTGGCCTGATGTGGTTGTATGTGTATGTTGTGCAACACATGTATGTATTTGGATACTGTATAGGTGAATGCTTTCATGTCATGACACACTCAATATGTTCAAGACATGTTATGTGGTGGTTTCATGTTATGCCTACACAAGCTGTGCATAGGCCTGTATGATGTTTAGTGTTGGACATCTGCAATATCACCATTACACAAAGGCCATAGTTGTATTGTGTCGAGCTAATGTACAATAGGGTGTACACACATGTACATCACTTCTACCTTGTGTGTGTTGCTTCTTGTCTCTGGCCATCCTCCATGGCCATGTGTACACATGTTCTGTCCAATGGTTGTGATGGCCATCTTATTTCTCATGTCACTGTTATCCCATATGACATACACACATAGATGTCATATGCTCTACTGAGGACAAGGTTATGCAGACAAAGGGTGGTATGTATGGGATGCGAGACATGTTTTGCAGGATAGTTGAGCAGTGTTGCAGTCAGCCCACTACATGTCATGGACATGTCAGATACCACATGATATTGTTGACATTCATAGCAAGGGTATAATCCACAAGGGTGTATCCAGTGGGATGGTCATACTCTAGCTCCAACACATTTAGAGTGTGTGCACACATATGCTCTCTGTACAGTACTGGTTGTATTTCCAACATGTGTAATGCTGATATGTAGTACCTGTCCCTACAGTGAAACACACCTCCACCATTGTATTCACTGTTGTCCACATATCTGGCAATGACAGTTTGGGATGTTTAATGTAGGTGTTTCATATAGTCTTCAATTGTTTCATGTGGGTAAATACTGTGATGCATTGCAGGTCTGATCAGTGTCCATTAACAGGATCGCCATACATTATGTGTACATGTGTTATGGCAGATAGCATACAATTAATATGTTCCATGCATTATCAAGCCTGGTAAATAATAACAATCTCACCTGACACAGGCTGCTGTCACTGAAAAATGCCAGAGGTACCTAAACAGGAGTGTCACAGCAGTAAAATCATTATCCACACCTGTGTGATAGCTACAGGGTGCAATGTCCATGTTAGCACATAAGCCAGTACAATACACTATACTATGGAGTATGCACATCTGTGCATACATAGAGTAGCAGACTATAATATATGGCATGTGTCCATACATGCCTTGCATATGATGTTACATTACATATTGTACAGTAACACATGTAACTATGTGAAATATAGTTGTGTTATATGTGCAGTAGTGACTTACCAGGCAACTCCAGGCTCGGTGGTTGAGAGACACCCACCTCCACAATACAAGCTAAAGATTGTGGATGGAGGTCTGCACGTGTCCCCAGGTTGGCCAGTAACTCCTCGGTATGTGTGAGTGGGGGCTGGGAGAGTGGCCCCCCCACCTGTTGCACCTTGTTCCCTGGCGATTGCATTAGCAAGCTGTTTTGCCCATCTTATGAGGTCAGTGCAGTGTCAGCGCACCTGCTGATAGGTGCGATTGTGACCACCAACATCATTTATCCTCCTGCAGAGTTCCTCCCACAGGGCATCCCACTGCTGTGCATCCTGTGGCACATGGCTGAAGAGTGTTGTATGGTTGTCGAGGTGGTATGGGACGAGGACCTCATCCTCCAAGTGGCTGCATGCTGGCAGTCTGCAACGTGGCATACCTGGAAGACATAATGATGGAGACAGGTCACAGTAACTCAAAGAGAAGTACAGAAGTACAGCTGAACATACATGTGTATCACATTTATTCAGATTACAAATACATCTTTGCAAATCTACAGGACACTAACACCACTGACATGTATAAGTCATACACATTTGACACTTACTAGTGATGTGATGTTATCACCATATATGTGTGTGTCATGTGATGAGATTGCTCATACACCATGTGGATGTTGTCTTGACGTGGGCATGTCTGTTTGCCTGTACTGGTGCCTTTACCTATCAGCACATGCCTGGATGTGTTCACATTAATGCAATTGACCTTAATGCTGTGTATATGTCACATATACAATCATATATAGCCATTAGGGACATTACCTGTGACCCTGCAGACTTGCAAGCATGTATGTGTTTTGCCATATACATCTACATGGCACTGCACAGCTGTGTAGCATCCTGCCATGTATTGCCTGTGTTGCACATGTGTAACACATGAGACAATAGCTAGCCTGATGGTATTTGCAGGGCTGGATATCAACTATAGCATGTATGGTCAAAGTGATCTAGTAGGCTATATGCCCTGGGCCATTTATGAGCCTAGGCAGACAGGTTACCTAGCTGTAGGCAACAGACAGTTAAGTTTCAGTGGCCAGTTCAAGCAGTGCCACAGAACTGATCCACAGGGTACTGATATATTTGGCATGCGGTCATCACACCATGTCACAGAGAGGGGCTATGTGTAGCTTCGCTGGACAGGGATGCATAATATGGCAAGAGAATGTTAAGTGTATGGGACAGAGATCTGTCAGACATGTTGTGATTCTTGTACTAGAAAGGTGGATGTCCATGAAGTATGTGTTTATTTGGGATCAGGATGTGTTAAGTGTAGCATGTCCAACACCTCTGGATTGGACATGGCTTTATTCAGGGTAGGCTCCATGCTACATTGTGCAGCTAGTGATTGGGAAGGGCAGTGTAGGCCATCTACACATGGGCAATAACCCTTAAAGGAAATATGTGATCTATTTTGGGTCACATGGGTGTTGAGTATGGCTGAGCAATTATCTCTATATTCCTGGATGGCACCCTGTCATGATTAGTGGTCCCACATACGATTACCTGTCTGGTGTGGTGAAGTAACTATCAAAGGAAAAAGTACTGTCCAGCTGCATCCCATACACACAGTTGCCATTATGTTGACCACTGCCTAGGTGGTAGTTCATGGGTACAGGGTTTGTAATATAGGAGATGACAATGTAATACTTAGCTGTCAGATTGTGGCCGTACATCACACACCACACATCTGACACACTAAGGCCCTTCTGTATGTTGAACGTAGCACACATTGAGTTGACTTTTGCTCCTAGTTCATAGTCATTTGCAAACATCAATAGGCTGATGCCTTCTGTGTTAGTCTGTGTGGTATAGATAACAAAGAGGGGGAGTACCAGGAATAAACCCTGTATTACTGTGACTGGCACTGGTTTGATGTGCATATATTAGTCAGACACCTTCTGTAGTGTTGGTTCTGCCAGCAGTCCAGTTGCCAACCACTCCTGTGACATAGGAATATACACCTAGTTTACTGAGTGTAGCTGGAAGACAGTATGGGTGATGGTGTCCTACGACCTGGCAAGGTCATGATATTCAGTGTGAATCAATCCTACTGTCAACTACATCTGTACCGAGTACATCACATACACTTATCTCGGTTCATGACCTTACAGACCAGACTCAGCAGGGTAGTTGTGCAGTATTCCCCATTATCAATGATGTCTCACCCTTTGTGGGGTGTGATAACTGTTGCTGTGCACCATTCGGTGTGTACACAGCCTGACATGAAGCTATGATTGAACATGATGTGTATGTGGATAGCTGAATGTTCTTACATTTATGTAGGATATACCATAGGATGTTAACAGGTCCCATGAAAGCTGTATGTATGGCTTTAGAGAGTGCAGCTTGTACCTGCATAGTCATTATTACAGGGGTCCTGTAGTGTACATGGATATATTACTAAGTGTACCTGTTGGGGGGTGGGAGTGGGTTTAGTTTCTCCAAGACCCTATCAGGATGAACTGGTGCTATTTCTGTAGGTGCAGTACTTTCCATGCCATAGTGCTGTGCAGCACGGCAGGTCTTGTCGTTGCCATTATGATTAATGACACAGCTATAAAATGCTCTGTGCTTGGCCTCATAATATGTGGCTGATTAGTTTTACAGTAGCTTTGTGTGGTTTTATATGGTGTATCTGCATCTTACTGAGGCTGACCAGGGATCAACTACATTCATGTGTGTTCACTCTTGCAACATTTACTACCTTCTGTGGTACAGTTTAAAGCATGGTACCACCAGTTTGCCTTCTTGTTTGTGCTGGAATGAATCCTGGTTCTGTTTCAATAGCACAGTCACTGCACATATGTGACTGTTTAAGGTTCATTTGTGTAGGATTCAGCATTTGCACATGCATTGTCCATCTGCATGGGTACCATGACAGTCACCACTCTACTCTTAAGAAACATAACATTGGCATGGGAGACTAACTATGTGTAGCATACTGTTAGCCCTGTTTGTGTGACTACTGTGATCAAGGTCAGTGGGGTCGATGGAATCCAACATGCATTGAGTGCAGGTGTTGGTACATGAGTCTTCCCACTTCATAATGGAATAGTTGAGAGTAGCCATTATTATGGTTCTGTCTCAGACCTAATCTTCCCCATTACAGCGCATTATGACAGTTGGGAAATCTGGGGCCTGGTGAGTGATCTGTCTCAAGGTGCAATTTGAATTCCACTTTGGCAAAAAGGTAGTTGCTCAGCATAATGCATCTGAAGTTATGCAAGTGCAACTAGTGTGGGGTGTACTGGTGGGTGATCTGTCGCAAGGTGCAATTTGAATTCCGCTTTGGCACAAAGGTAGTTGCTCAGCATAATGCATCTGAAGTTATGCAGTGCAACTAATGTGGGGGTGTACATATCCTTCAGGAATATGGACACACCTGCGGCCTGTGTGTTCCAATAAAGGATAATGGGCAAGAGGTGAGGTATGTGTTATAACATGGACATGCAGGTGTGCTCTCCGGAGCATTGAAACTTGTCTCAGCCACTGCACAGATATGTTCTCCATGTTAGGGATTGACATATGTGTGTCCGTATAGTGTTTCTGATATGTAACATTGTGTAGTGAGACCCGCAGTTTATTGCTTGGCTGTCCCTGTAAAGGCAGTGGACCTTCACTTGAACTGTGCATGATGAAGGCACTATAGGGGAAGCATGAGCCCTAGGCAGTATCCAGATTCCCAGGGGTGACAGGTGCAGGCCCTGTCTGGTAAAGCATCATGGTCCGTCAACCATGTTATCCCAGGCAGATAGATACTGGATACCCTTTGACTTGCACCATTACACTAGACAATTGTGGAATACAATCCTTTTGTCCCTGTACTGCGGTATCATTCTGGCCAATGGCAATATGCTACCCAGGCCTTGGGACATACCTGCATGGGCTACAAGACCTGACAGTTCCTACATGTGTTTCCATGCAGTCCAGGCTACTGCATCACAGGTCCTGCACAACAACATGGAATATGCCAGAGCCATATGTATACTTCAAAAGGTGGTCTGAGTGTATGGGTATGTGGCTAATCATGGCAGACAGGCAGCTGACAATATGTATGCCCTCATATAGGTCGGTGTGTAACATAGTGCTAGAGTTTGCATTCACAAATGAGTACTGTTGGGCATGTTTCCAGCCATGTGTTCTGAGGTGTGGCACAATTATGCAAACTATGTCATACAGGTTGTGTATTTTGGTGTCTGTCTCTTCCAGCTTGGGGGGGTCACTTGTTTGGCCAGATACTTAGAAGCATCTGAATGTGTGTGATTTCTGGTAGTCTGTGTGGGTGTCCTTACTGTGTTCTGGTAAGGGTATGTGTTGGTTGTGTTGATGAGCTACATGTGTTAACCTACACCTCATGACTGTCCAATCCAGTCATGGCTGCAGACTGGGCTGCGTTTCAGCTTACCCCTGTAGCTGCATCCCAAACAATGTGTGGGGCATGGTGTTAGGTGGGTTTGGCAGTGTACATGGCATAGAGATTACATTCCCCCAGAATGGCCACATACACAAAGCTGACATTAGCAAACACCAGTAGCTGACAATGGACATGCCTGTATGGCCATTTAGTGCTACAAGTACCAAGTACTGTATTTAGTTTATGTATTGCATATGAAGATGTTTTATACAGTGATGCTCACATGTAAATACTTGTGTTATGGATGTGACAACACCGGCTATTACGGAGACATTGTAGCTACCTTTAGCAGCAGTCCTCCTCTGAGGAGCACATCACATCCTGTTAGTTGATTACAGATGATGCAAGTGCCTACAGGTCTGTTTCCTTTTCTGGGTATATACTCACATTTCCACCAGGACCATGAGCTCTGTTGGGTACAGACACCTACTCTCCAAACAGAGTCATGTATCAATAGACACTGATGCCACTATCAACATGATCAGAATATAATCAGTGTGAGCCATCACCTATGAAGTGGCTATTACATATGGGCAGCTGTCTCCTACATCTTACACTCCTACTGCAGATGTTACACTGGAGTTAAAGATGATATGCAACCTGTTTCACTACCAGTGCTGTGCACTACCTTACATACAGTATGTGCAAATGGCTGTTAGGTTGGCAATGAGAGGTTGGGCTACACACACCTGGTAGTTCAACCAGTGTGTCTCTACTCTCAGTATCCACTCTATGTAGTTGTGCACATAGCCGTTTGGCCCAGCCCTGTAACAAGGGTCACTACACATTTACATAACATGTACACATGCACAGTTGTTATTGCTTGCAAACGATACTAGAGAGGTCCAGCCCTATAACAAGGATCATTACACACGTGCATAACATGTACACATGCACAGCTGCTATTGCTTGCAAACGATACTAGAGAGGACCAGCCCTGTAACAAGGGTCACTACACATTTGCATAATATGTTAACTACTGTTTGCATAACATAACAGAACTGCTATGTAGAATAGAATACAGATCTGCCTAAAATACTGTACATTACACAGTTATTGGCACAATATCCCACAATGCACACCATATTTGCATGGTAAGCCCACCTTTAACATGTTCATCTTGCTTATACACCCATACATATGTTGACTGTTACAATTTATCGACATATACTATCCCCTGTTATAGCACATACTTGTTGGACCAATCCTGACACTGACAGTGACTGGAAGCGAATTGGTGGGTTCCAAGCCCATATCATCCCTTGTGGTGTATGCAGAGTTTGCCATGTGACCTACAGCTGTACACACATAGAATACTACAAGCATTACTACTGCTCAACAATACATCGCTACAAGATAGCTATTTCCACTATATGCATTGATTACACTGTAATTCGTACAGAACAGGTACTACATACACAGACATACTACATGTTATACATACCTTCTTAGTAATTGGAGGTGTCATTGACTAGTATAATACTCATTTTCGGTTCGTCTTTCAGTGTTTTGCACTGTCCTACAGGTAGATACAGATGGTTTGAATGTGTGACAAGGCAACCTTTTATAGTTACAGATTAGTAACGTGCTATCCTGATAACCAAATGGTGTTCCTAAGTAGCTAATTACATGCACATCAGCTGCGCTGTTACTGCCTTAGCCAATACCATTGCTACAGTGAAGTATAATTCAGAACTCCACTTGGGCATTGTCCCTTTGCCTTACTTGTGAGGAAGACAGCGTGGAAGTGTTGTTTGTAATCTATTGCAATGGCTGTATTGAGACAAATAGTAATATATTATGTGTAATGCCTAGAGGATTTGGTCTAAATGTGAGTACTGCTGTTATATTTCTGAACATTGCTACTTGTGCAGGGTTTCTCTGCACCTAATACTTCTGCATTTGTTTCAGTCTGGCCAGGTTGTTTGACCAGCTCAAGGCTGCATAGCTATGCATATAATGTTAGGGGTTTACAGTGTGCTTACCTGACATATTTAGTTTGGTGTTACTGCGTATCATACTGTGCTGATAATCAGTACTTGGTAACACTTCTGGTGTACGAACCTTTCAACCCTCTGAAACGGGATTAGTTCATACAAACCCTGTTACATCAGCAGCTGTTCAATTGTATAACACCAACTATTTCACACAGGGCCATGTTAGTGTGTCTGTGTCCAGGTATGTTAAGGTTTAAGCAGATGTTGTACAGTAGTTGAATAATTGTTTATGGTATGACAGTATGTACTGATGTAATTATTTTGGTTGTGGGGTAGAGATTGGTGGGTATACATTGCACATGCAGGTGTGTAGGAACCCCTTTTATACAACGACTATATGTGTGTGGGTGTTCTTTCCCTATGTGAACACCTATCCCTTAGTAGACTAATACTATGGTAATTGCAGGCTGATTCATTAAGGCACTGTTAAATGCTTCCTGTATAACATGCAGGTACTGTTAGTCCTTGAATCCTTTTGGCAATACATCGGAATATAAACAATTTTTGCAAAATGAAAGCTGTCTGTGTATTTCTGTCATGGATATTTGCAGTCATTGCAGTTGTGTTGGTGAATGTGTCCATAGAACATATTTGTAATAGTGTATTGGCATATACTTTTCATATGTTATGTTCATATTGTTTTGGGGGGGGTGGAAGGTGTGATTGCTATGTCCATGTTATACTCAGATATGAACTCTTTGGATGCTGTCTGTATGTATGTCTATGTATATATATATATATATATATATATATATATATATATATATATATATATATATATATATATATATATATATATATATATATATATATATATATATATATATATATATATATATATATATATATATATATTATTGCATACGTTTATCTGTACCTCCATAGATGTGTAGATGTTTTTAACCTATATATCTACATATATATGTAGACCTGTATATATCGACACATCTCTATGTATCTATATATCTATATATGAGCATACACCTTTAATTGGGTACATGGCGGGTTGTCCTATTTCAACACATTCCTCCCTTTTGTGTTTTAACCTGTCTGCATACACAACTGGGATAGGTACATCCCAGGTAGCTTAGTGTTAGGTTACTCTGAGGATGGAGTACATGGCTGCGGGTTCTACTCCTGGAAGGTGTTATTATTTTACCTCTCAGAGTAGGCACTGGTAGGGAAAGTGTGAATAACGCACATCTATGTGGTTGTAAGCAGGTTTGCCTGTGGTCTGCTCGACATTAAGCAAAGGGTAAACCTGTGAAGGGCTTCTCCATTTAGCGTGTTTCAGTGCAGCTTACCATAACACAAACCCATGGAAACCCGCTTACAACTGCTTAAGAGTGCTGTAATCCATCTGCATCCAACAGCCCTTATTCTGGCCCTCAAAATAACCTAACAGCCCTTGCAGACCGGACCATGAACACCACAGTCACTGACTTTACCATTAAGGCATCTGAGATATGTACAAATGTTATGGTGTTTAGAATATACATTGTACTACAGACATTCCTTACTACTGAAAACAAATGTGACAGGCAGTTGGTGTACATACATCTGATACATGTTAATTTTCATATGTTTGTGAAATTAGGTGTTGCAATGTGACATGACAGGATGTATTATGAATGAGAAAGGTTCTTGTTTTGTGTCCTTTTTATATTGTCCCCATACTCCATGTATACCCCTCCAGTTCACTTATTGGACATCCTACCCAGGCCCTCCTTGATGCATGATTGCATTACCCATTATTCCTCCCCCACCCCAGTATTGACATGCACAACAACAACCCCTTCTATGGTGAATTAGGTTAATATTAATTGTTATAATACCAGAGCTGCATGCGTTTTGTGCACACTCCAATTCCTTTGGAGTACTTCTGTGTCACAAAATGTGTTCATAGATGTTTATATATATATATATATATATATGGCTATTGATGCAACTGTATTTTATATATATATATATATATATATATATATATATATATATATATATATATATATATATATATATATAGATATGTGTGTGTGTGCATGTGTAGACATCACTGGCATGTATATATATATATATATATATATATATATATATATATATATATATATACACACACACACACACACACACATACACATAGATATATATATATATATATATATATATATATATATATATATATATATATATATATATATTTCGTATTAATTTGTAACAGTAATACATATGTAGACTGGAATGTGTTGGTTCACAAAGTACAGTATATTACAATGTACTGTACATATGTACACAAAGTGACTGTCCCATTTGTGATCATTACAGTGAAATGCACATGGTATAAGGTGTAGTCTCAAGACTGTGAAACATGTATACACTTCAGATGGCTTAGTGGTAAGTCCCATGACTATAGTGTGCATGGTCCAAGGTTCAACACCTGCGATGCTTTATAAATGGTTTTTTACTTCAAAATAAGGCTCATTTAAGCAGTTGTAAGCATGTTTAAAAGTGTTTGTGTGACATTATAGCAGCGGTTAAACACAGTTAAACAAACTTTGTAACATATAACCTGTGCACGCAAATACGGCCACATCCGCTAACTACTCAGGATATATACATGTCAGTGAAGTAACATCTCACTTTGTGCTGACATAACATTACATTCTCTGTTGACTGTACTCTCCAGTACACATGGGTTTATATGAGTGTTTTCAATGATTATTATACAGACGATTACTACCTATATATGCAAGCTGTGATTAAGGTATACTTTTGAACATGATAAACATCCCTGCCTTTATTGGGATTGGAATCTCGAATGCACAGATACTATGCGGATGCTGTAACCATTACAGTGTTGACATTAACTTTGTTTCCACCTATTTCCTATTTAGATGATTTCTATGTATAAGTTAGGCTAAGCAAAGGGCGTAGGCCCCCAAACTCACTGAGCTTCATGTACTCTTGAAATAACAACATATAACAAATGTACTATGAGACAATACATTACAGTCCTAACTACATTAGGCATAGCCTCTCACTGGCACACTGCAAGGGAAACCTTGTTGTGTGAATGGGTAACAGAATATACACCCCTGGGATCATGTGTCCCAGAACCAAACAGCCAGGGGGTGGGGGAGCCTGTCCAGTTTGATAGCTGCGAGACCTGTTGGGAGAATTGAATGGTGTTGAATTCTCACATTAACATGCCCTCTTTAGATCATTAAGTTCCCCTATCACTCTCCGCAACTCCAGTCTTCAACAGCTTCCAGCAACTCTGCCTGGAATTGCTTCATTGGCTATGCTTGACAGAGGCTCAGTTACTTCATCAATGGTGCGGGGAAAGCCAACACACTGTAGCTATGCTTCTAATTGCCCTTGGGCAGATAGGTAGTAGGCTGTATGTGAACCTCTAAAGTGCAGGCCATCACAGCCATAATATGTGAATAAACAGACCTTCAGATCACAATATACAGTGAGAAATCACCATGTAGTCAGGAAACAGTTAAGTACAGCAAGAAAATACAGAACACTGATACTTAGTCACTCCAAAAGCCTATCTTGGAAGCTAGAAGACTTGTATAAGTTTAAGGTGTTCTATTGTTTAACAAAAGGTTACCTACAGGAGAGATGAGAAACAAGCACAGATGGGGAACATGCATGCAACGATACCATACCGGCCTATGTGTCAGCCTTAGGCTTTGGAATACTGGCCAGGGCTTATTTAGGAGAATCTCAAAGGTGAATACCAGCTCTGTAAACAGCACAACAGCAGATTCAATGAGGGTTATGCTACTCAACACCAAGGGTTGTGATCACAACATGCATGCACTCACAGCACTCCTCAGGATGGACAACATCAACATCTGTGCAGTAACTGAGATCTGTCTTAAGGCTCCTGAGAGCACACCAGCACTACCAGACTACAATCCATACCACACATTTATTTATTTTATTTTATTTTATTTTATTTGCAGTTGTTTAACCAGGATAGTCCATTGGGCCTAATGAACCCGTTTTCAATGGAGTCCTGGGGAGAAAAGCTCCTAAATACATATTACACAAAGATTAATATACACACATAGATTGCATGTAGATTACAGAGGTAAACAAACTATGCTTAATATACTCTTAAAAGCTCCTAAATACATGTTACACAAAAATTAATATACACACATAGATTGCATGAAGATTACAGAGATAAACAAACTAAGCTTAATATACACACACAGACTGCAGGTTCATTACAGAGGTAAACAGACTGATCAAAAGTATTTCAATCAAAGGAAATGATATCAAAAAAATTATTATTTTTTTTTTTGTTTTTTTCCAGTTGGAATGAGGATAGGTAGTTAGATGGAGTAGGGTCAGGAGTTACTAAATTCTAGAGGCAGGCAAGAATTTGTTATCTGGAATTTGAGAAAGGAAGGGAGAGGGTGAATGAAGTAGAGTGTTGGTTATGAGGGATGGGAGCAGGAGCATTCCCATGTGGAAGTTAGATGAGAGTGGAGTGATTTTTTAAAGGATTGGAGGCTAGTAGTGGTATGAATGGAGGGGGGAAGGGAGTTCCATAAGCGAGTTAAAGAGTGTGACAGGAGGTATTGTCCTGGGGGGTGGAGTGGTCGGTAAACTTCTATAAGGTTTTGATTATTAGATCTGAGAAGTCTTTGTGTGTGGTGCATTTTAAAGGTAGTGGTGAGGGAGGGACAGAGGGAAGGCTGGAAGATGAGTTTATGGGCATAGGTGAGCTGAATGTAGGATAGGTAGTTTGGTAGTTCTAGCCAGTTTAGTTTGTGGAGAGATTCACAGTGATGTGTTGATGATTTGTTGCTAGTGGCGAATCTGGCAATTTTATTGTAGCAAGAAGACAGTTTGGTTTTGAGAGATGATTGTAGATTTGTTAGAAGGGGGGCTCCATAGAGAAGGGAGGGTAAGAGAAATGTAGTAGAGAGAGTAAATTTGGTAGTTGAGGTGAGAAACCGATTTTGTCGGTAGAGCATACCAATTTTTTGGTGGGTTTTTTTATGTTTAGTAGTAGCCACAGAACATGGACTGACACAGACATGAAGGGGCTGTATCCATATTCATCAGGGATACCTACACCTCCAGGTTAGTGGGGCAGCATGATACCTCTGAGATCATCCATGTGCAGCTAACATCAGCCACAACTGCAATGTAAACTGTGCCCTGCTACAGATCACCCTCCATGACCCAGGACCACCACTCCACCTACCTGGAGACAGTGGAGAACATGACAGTCCTAACGCACACCCTGGCATTGGTCAATGTCAACTACCATACCATTAACTGGGAAACTTACTCTGGTACTCACTTCCAGGCCCAGTGCTTGCTGGAATTTATCACCTCATATGCCCTGTATCAGGTGGTAACCTCCCTAACGTGGGGTGGAAACTACTAGAAGTGGTCATCACCAACATGGGCAACAGGTGCACCACAGCGGAGGTTAACCGGTCACTGGTTAGATCTGACCATGAACTATTCACTGTTTCCACACCCAAGCATCTCCTCCACCCACAGATACCACAGTGTATACCTTTCCTACAGCTAAATTTGCACTACTAGTGACAGGGGTGGGGGGTTTCAGAGCCCCCACACTAAGGGGAAACACTGCTCAAGATACAGGCAGATTTACAAATGCAGTCTATAAGCACCTACATGGATGTATGGATCGTGCCATCACTGGTAAACCAAGACTCACTCCTCCTAGACAAGGACACCGATCTGGTGGACCTCTGCAATAAACAGGCTATACTACAGAAGTAGGACAGTGTTCCAGGCAAACAGCAAATCCCAAGAAGGGTAGACATCTGTGACCACTATTAGTATGATACATAGGTCCCTCATGACATCATCCAAGGCTAACATCAGCAGGAGAATACGCAAGGATCCAAAAGATAACCACAAAGCCTTCTTTGGCTATGTGAAGGATCTACGTGGTTACACACAGATTTGCACTGTCCCAGTGAAATATAGCACAAAATATGCTGACCCTACTGATATCGCCAACATCCTTGCAGATACATTCAGTGCATACTTCACCCCCTAAAGACCCCACAACACTACCTGAAAGGTACAGTATCCCACACATCAGAGACACACAGGTGAAAATGGCCCTCTCTAACAGCAGAACACAGCATCAGTGGAGGCAGATATTGTCCCAGACTGCATATTTCAAACTGTACAAGACAACCTGACCTCCCACCTAATTAAGCTTTCCTACCTCAGCCTCTCCACAGGCTACATGCCCATACAATGGCACATGGCAATGGTTATTCCACTCCATCAAGGTGGAAACACAACTGACTATGGTAACTACCACCCCATAAGCCTGACTAGCCTGGTCTGCAATGGTATGGTTTGCATCCTCATGGCACTCATTAACAAAGACATTGGTAATCTCCAAACACATGACCCAACCCAGGTCAGCTTGGTTGAGTGCAGTTCAAGCCTACTAAACCTGTTTGACATCTTACATACAGTCACCAAGACATTAGATGACGGGGGAGGTGGTTCACACATACTACCTGGACCTCGCCAAGGCTTTTGACACCATGCCCCACTCAGGTATTATTGATTAACACACCAGCCTGTACATACACCCGTACATCACAGGTTGGATTGCCAACGGGCTTACACACAGAACCCACATGGTACGACTGGCAGTCTCCAGGTCCAACTCTTGACCAGTCATGAGTGGTGTCCCACAGGATTCAGTCCTGGGAGCCCTACTGTTTGGCATATACATCTCAGAGGTACAGGCAAACACAGGTGGACTACGCAGACCATGTTTGGCAATGACTGCAAACTGGGAGCCATGACTGATAGTCCAGCTGACACAAACATCCCTCAAGGGGCCTCACAGAGAATGTCACAGGGTGTCATTGTCACAGGCTCCAGCCATGTGCCACTAACTGCATGGTCATTCCATTGTGGAATTGGCACCCACATATCAACACATAAGTGGCAGCCACTTTAATACGGACGAGGTAATGGGGTATCTGGGGACTAAGGTAGATAGTGATCTCCCCTTTGACAATCATATCCTCACAGTAGTTAGGACATCCTTCTATGTAGGCCATCTGATTACTAAGGGATTCCCATGTGGACATACTGGGGTTATAGTGTCCCTTTACCCATCACTCATCAGTCCCATCATAGGATATAATAACCCATGTGGGTTGTACCTCAGAAGACACTTCCAACTGCTGGGAGGTCCACAAATGTACCTCGCCAAGGGGAATACTGGCCTCCAACATATGGTCTATGCAGTCAGACTGAATAAACTCCTGCTTTACTCAGTGGCATCTCGTTTACCCAGAGATGATCTCCGCTGGCCAACACAGCCATGTCAAACTCAGGCTTGATGGATATGCTCCACCTATGGGAATCCATGTCACAGTGAGCCACACACTGTAGTGAGCTGAACCTTGCCACAACAATAGCTGGACGATGCTGGAGGGACAGCTTCCTGTCACAGAAACTACCCATACTTTGGAACAACATCCCTAACTACATTATACAGAGCCCCTCACTAACACTCTGCAAGAGAAATATTGAAGAGTGGATGGGGAACAGTAGATGCACCCCAGGAATCTCACCATTGGCTCTGCTCCACAGAAGTACAGTTAATGAATCAACGGGGTGGCAAAAGCTGACACATTTTGGTTGGGCCTATGAATGGCCACTGGCAGTTGGCCAAGTACCTACCTATGAATCTATACATACAGTATATGTGTTGACTTACCTTGTGCCAATGGCAGTTGTGTGTGCAATAGTTGAGGGCTGCCTATGTTGGATGCACACAGTTGACTGCCTATACATGACGATTTACAGGTAGTCTTGTGTGTATGCCATCCATTTTTACTGTGTGTGCAGGTGGAGAAAGGTATCAGTCCCTAGGTGCCTACATTGTCAGTGTGTGTGCTATAAGTTCCCTCTTTGCCAAGGCATGGAAATAATGGGCATGCCTCTGTCTGCCTACTGGGGCTCACTCAGGGTGTTCGTGGTCTGAGTACCTCTGTGCCTGTGGGGCCCTTGGCAATGTTGGTGGGCTGTGAGGGCGTTCACCATTCTGTCCCTGCTGCAGCTGTTTCAGCAGGACCATATTGTGTAGCATGGCACACACTGTGAAGATGTGGGCACATGTGGCTGGAGAGTACTGCAAGGCTCCACCAGATATGTCCAAGCAACGGAACCATGATTTCAGCATCCCAAACACACACTCTATGATGATTCTGGTTTGTGAGTGTGCCTCATTATGGCGTTCCTGCTTGGGTGTGTGTGCATTTCTGATGGGAGTCATCATCCATGGTTCCAGTGCATAGCCAGCATCCCCCACCAGGAGGCCATTTGGGATGTCCCCCCTGGCAAATAACTGATACAGCTGTGAGGTATGCCAGATGTGGGAGTCATGATAGCTTCCAGGGCTGCCAGCACACACATCCATGATAATGCCCTGGGCATTGCAAATGACCTGGCAGTTGATGGAGGGGTATCCCTTGTGGTTTATGTAGCACCTACCCTGCTCACTGGGTGGTGACTTGATGTGTATGTGCATGCAGTCTATTGCACCCAGTACCCCCGGGTATTCTGCCACACGGTGGAAGAGATGCATATTGCTGGCCAACTCTTCCTGCATTCGAGGGAAGTATATGTGCTCATTGGCATGTGGTAACATGGCATCCAGGAACTGGTGTAGTACCCTGGATGCTGATGCCTGTGAGATCCCCATGATATCCTCAGTTGGTCATTGAAAGGTACCTGTAGCTAGTAATCTCAGGCTTACACATACCTTCGTATCCACTGGGATGGGTTCCCCTCTGTTTATTCTGGCTCTGAGGCATGGCTGGCACAGCTCCACAAGTTGTTGTAGGATGTCCCTGTCCACCTAGTAATGCTATATTATCTTCCGATCATGTAGCCCCTGGCAGTTTACCCTGGGTCTGAACACTGTCCTCCTCCTCTGGTGTCTGAGGTGGTCATGTGCATCATCCTACACACCATCTTCAGTCTCCAACACATGCTGGTGGATCAAAGCTATGGCAGCCCCTAACATGTACATAATAAAAGTTCCCGTCTGTATACACCACTGGTGCAGAGTGTATGGGAATACACAAATGTGTGTGAGGTGCTTTCACACTTTATAGTATTGTGCTATGGATGCTGCTGTTGTCAGTGGGTGTGCATGAGCTATTCCAGCTGCAGCATGTCTTAATTATGGGTTTTGCAATGAGTACTGCAAGTGTGGGGCCTTTACTGTGCATATCTACTTGCCTGCCTTGATTAATCTGTTGCCCTTTAATTCACTTTTAGACCTGAATCCCCTCCCATTATCAGGCATGCATCCACCTGCCGTCTTTCTTGTTTTGTACTTTCCCTACCCAATCATGGCAAAATGTGCCTTGTAGCTGATATACTGCAAATCGGTTTTGTTCTGCTTTGACACTTTACTGTTTCCTTTGCAGTACAGCCCCTCCTCTTTCCTGTTCTGCAGGTAGCTGCTTGCAGACTTGTCAGTTATTGTCAATGGCCCACTGTAGGCTCCTAGGTGTTAATTAGTCATTTGTACTCCAATTTCACTGCTGCAGCATTTCCTTATTTCTTTCCTATATCCTTTCTGTTTCAGCTGCAGTGCGCACTGCGCATACCCGTTTACCGGGTTTATGCACGTTTTCATCTCTGTTCACATGCATACTCGGTTACCTTGTGTACTCTCAGCTAAGCATAGCTATGGCCAATTCGACACACCCCTATCCTGCAGCTTTGCCTAGCTAGGGGCAAACTGGTTTAGCAATGCTCCAATGTGCTTACAGCAATGGCGACATACCTCTCTTGATATCATCTTTATCTCAATGGCACACCTCGGTGTTATAACGCTACACTGTGAGGTGCATCCTTACACCAGCAGGGAATCTGCAATTCACTATTACTCCTCTCATTTGCATGGCATTGCCTACTAATTCCTAGCTACTGTGCATAACACTGTCACTGCTCCTTAGCAACCCTTGCACCATAGTATGGTGTAACATGCCTGCCATTGACTATTATGGGGAAATCGTGATATGTGTTTCATTGCAGTTTTATTCTATATTTTTATATATTCCTTGCGATCCCCTTTGCGCAACGCTGCCCTGTGCTTCCACGTCGCGATAGTCTGACTATATATATTAAATGTTAATTTTATATTTTGTACATTTTTTTTATACCAATGGCTATATATTTAGCCATTGGCATATATTAACAATATAATACATGTGTTTGGTCGGCTGTCATGGCTCCAATTTTATGTTTGCAAAAATGTAAACCGTTTTCTGCAGTTTACATTTCTGCATGCTTACACTACGTCTGCACCACTTCCTGAATCGCTACATAACTTCATTTGCATGGTACGCTGCTGCACATGGGGTAATTAGCATACAAGGCTCGGGAGTTGTGCAGGCATAGCGTACGCAGGTAGTGCACGTGGAAACAGCTCGTATCTGAATCGCTCGGTGGCCATATTTGGTGTTAGAATGCCGACATTACGCCTGCACCTCGCACAAGCTTCATGAATCCTGGGGATAGTATTGGGATAGGGCTTTGAGGAAATACATATAGGACATGTTGTTAATGCCCTGTATTCTTTTTGTGAGGAACCACTGTGGACATTATACTTGTTACACTTGCCTATTCGGGTACGTATTGAAGGTGGCATTGTACTCAATGATGGGTCTAATGAGGGCTGAGTACAGTGGAGCAATGACTTTCTTGGACCTAGATGCCATACCCTTGATTATCAGTTGAGCAACATAGGGTGATTTCCTTATTACCTTAGACATATGTTGGCCAAAAGTCAGGTTACTGTCTACATACATTCCCAAATCCCTGACTACTAGGTGTAGTCTAACGGGTTTGCTATCAATGAGGAAGTTTCCTGAGGTAGCTGACTTCACAAAGGGTACTATTATGCATTCCTTGACCTTTAAGTTTTAAACCATGCATATGGCACCCGTTATTTGTCTGTACTGGCCTTTTCTGGAAGATGTCAGTGTCTCTGACTGATTCCAGTGTGCAAACATCTACAAACGTAGTCAGTCAGAGGCCCTTGATGTTTACTTTGGCTTCTGAGAAGTAGATGCCAAAAAGAAGAGAAGCCATCACTGAACCCTGAGGGTGTCCACAAATGATTGGTCTGTTTGTGAATGTGGACTCCCTTATCCTAACTTCCTGGGTCCTATCTGAAAGGTAGCTGGCAATCCAAAGTATAACACAGAGGTTTTCACCTAATTATGTGTTTGTTTATAATGCCCAAGTGGGGTATTGTATCAAATGTCTTGGCCATGTCAAGGTAGACAATATGCACCATTTTGCCCTTGTCCATTGCCTTGGTGACCTTCTCAAAGAATTCTACCACAATGAGTAAGCATGATCTTCCCTTGAATAAACCAAACTGGGTTGGATCCACTGTCTGAAAGTTTCCAGTGTTATTATTAATCATTTCCATGATAATTCTTTCAATGGCTTTGCATATGAGCCTAGTTAGACTAATGGGTGTGTAGTTTCTGGAGCAAATAAAAGCCCCACTCTTATGCAGAGGTATAGCTGTTGTAATTCTCCATTAGTGTGGCATGAAATCTGACTGGGGGCTATGGTCAAACAGTAACTCCAGTGGTCCAGACAGGTCATATTTCATGCTATGCAGGTGGCATCCTGGTATATTATTGGGTCCTATTGGTACAGTGTTCTTGACCTTGGACATTGGAGAGGGCATTTAGGGTTGTTCCCTAGTGATGGTTGGGGGATGGTATTTTTGATTATATTTCTTGAGGGATGAATGGGGGAGAGGGGTTAAAATTAGAGATGAATTTGTAGGCCAGTAGATTTGCTATATCATCCAGCTCGCTGTAGGTAGCTCCATTCACAAATAGCTCTGCACACAGTTGTGTACAGCCTTTGAGGTTATGAACAAAGCTAAAGAAAGCCTTGTGGTTGTCCTTGGCCTGGGAGGCTATTGATATGCTCTCTGAGTCATTTGTTTAGATTTATGACAAAGTTTTTAATCCTGTAAGGTATTGTTTTAATCTAACTTTTGCTATAACTTTCTTGCTCATGTTGTACAACTTATTGATGTTTGGATTCCACCATACTGGCTTTTTTTTTTTTTTTGAGTTTATTCTGAACTTAGTTCTGGTGGCACAACTGTCTATATGCATTGCATTTATTAACATGACTGCATAGATCATCTGTAAACAATTCTTCATAGGCAAGTGTGTACTCAGGGTTTGGGGAATATAAAAATGTATCAGGTTATCAGTTAATAATAGGACGTTTGCCATGGTAATTTACATTTGGAGGAAACACAAGCTCATCATCCTGTTTCACCAGCCTTGAGATGACCTTGTTATTGATGTAAATTAAGACACTACCATCTTTATTCCATGCCTGTGCAGTAGCTGGCCTAAATGTGTGGAAGACATAGCAACCTTGCACTGCAGGGGTGCTCTCTGTGGTTTTAAACCACATCTAGGTGACTGCAGAGATGCTACCATTCTTCAATGTAAGGTGCACTTGGAGAGAGTGGAATTTCTTGTTTAGACTTCTGGCATTGAGCAGTAACACTTTCAGATTCTCTGGGTTGGTTTTGCTATGTTGAATGGCTTGTCAATTTGGCATTTCCTAAACAAGGCACTACGGGGGAGGAAAATGTTTTAGCTAATATTCAAAAGCCTAGAGGGAAGAGGTGCAGACCATCCTGGCAAAGCAACATAGTCAGTTGACCTTATCCACTCATGCTGACAAATATATACCCTTTTAGGTTCATAGGTTCATAGGATGACTTATAAGCCAAGCCAAGAATTTTGCCCATGTCCCCACAAAGTCAGCACCTGTTTCCCCTGTCCAGCAGGAACACAGGTGGGATCCCAGGGGTATATTTTCTGTTTCCCATACAGTCATCTAGGTTCCTCTGAAAGAGGGCTAGTGAGGTACTCTGCTTGACATGGATATGGAGTCTATTCCACAGATGGGGGAGTCTTTGGGACACAAATCTATCTTGCCAAGAAGTTCTGTTAATGTCACAGACCAGGTTGAGCCCTTGCATGCAGGTTACATGAGTGGAATTTGACTTATGGATATGCAGCAACTTCATCAAGGCTGGGTCTGAGATGGCCTTGTATTCCATACCCAGATCACCTCTGAGCAGTTTGTATGAGACTGAATAGAGGGACAGAGCTTTTAGCCTATCTGTATAGGATAGGTGTTTGAGACACTGGATTTTCCTGGTCAGGAACATTTGTGGTCTCTCCAGCTGCTGCATGTGCTTGGCAATGTACATACTGAAGGGGGCATTGTACTCGATAATGGGTCTCATAAGGCAGGAGTACAGGAATGTTATGACCTCCTTGTTCCTGGATGAAATACCCCTACTTATGATGTGAGTCATGTAGAAAGCCTTCCATACATGGAGGCAACCTGGTGGTCAAAGGTCAGGTTGCAATAAACCTGGATGCCCAAGTCCCTCACGACTGACTGCATGCTTAGTACATTGCGATTAATGTGATAATTAGTGGAGACACCATTTTCCCCAAAGGGGATAATGATGCATTTCTAGGCATTCAGTTTGAGGCCATGATTCTAGCACTAGTCATTAGTTTGGGTAAGGCCTTCTTGGAGGATATTCACATCACTACAGGAATTTAAGACAGTGCCCAGCTTGCAGTCATCTGCAAACTTGGTCAGCCACAGATCACTAGTTTTGGCTTGCACCTCAGAAAAACTATATCCCAAACTGTAGAGACCCCAAGACCGATCCTTGGGGTACATAGATTGTTATGGGTCTACTACTAGAGGTGGCTTCCCTATTTTTGACTGAGTGGATTCTATCAGTGAGCCAATTAGCTACCTATCTGGTAATATACAGATTGATGCCTAGCTGGGACAGTTTATCTATTATCCCCGAGTGGGGAATAGTGTTGAAGGCTTTGGCTAGGTCAAGGTACTGCTTAATACATGCCAAAGAAATTCTGAACTTATAAACTAGTTTCTCTTCAAACAGCAAAGTAAAATGGTAGTCTTGCTTGGCCAAAAATGCAGGAATGCAACAATTAAGTACCAGGAAGAAATACAACATAGCAAATTATACAGTAACACTGCCTGGAAGGCTTCAGAAAAAATTGAAGATCTCGGCAAACAGTACAATTTTATGGACCTTTAAAATGATTTAAATTGCAAAATCAACAAATACAACAAAAACAAAGCAGTAGTACTGTAATACAGTTAACTGAAGTGCAAAACAATAAAAACCCTTATCTGCCAGGGATGGTGAAAGATTAATTAATGACTCGCACATATTGTGGCAAGGGTGACAATCAGATGGGAGTTCTGGGCAAATGAGCAGGAGACAATTTGTAGTAAAGGTGATTTACTCAAGAGCAATAGTGGTTTGCTGGGTGGGCACTAAGCATTATGGATCCGTGGAAAACTAAGGGTGGTAAAAGTACTTAACTAGTTTATACACTTGACAATAGCAATGAAAGAGGGGAATGAGGGTCTTTGGAAGTCATGTTACTATAAGAGACAAAAGCCAGAAATACAAGCTTTTAAAACCACAACAATGGAATAGTGGAAGTGGGAGGTATGGAAAAACTCAAGTTGCAAGAAGCAGACTAGTTAGAGAAGGATCCAATCAAATAAAGCCAATATTGGAGCTCTGCGACTTCAAAACTTGCAACAAATCACAGTTCTCTTGGTCCTATGACTCTGAGCTACAGATCAATGACCCTAGGAAGTGTAGATCTTCAGAAACTTTAGCTTTTACAATGGGGACCAAGAAGAACTGTAACTAATAGTAGGTGAGCAGTAAGGAGGGCAGTACTTTAATGTATCAATAGGGGCTGGGAGAGACCCAAAGAAAAGGGGCAAAATTAAAGCAAAATAAACAGAAATTCACTGAAATGCTGCTTTAAGCAGATACATGATAAGTAGAATATAAAATTCTAACAGCAAAACTGGAATGTAATCAGCTGTAAAAGCAGTGAAGTAGAAATCCTGTAGCAGAATTTATAGTTCTGCTAGTAATGCAATCTTACTACGGTATAAGGCAGCAGACTATGCAGAAATTTACCAATAGTACTGTCTATGGAAAATGAAATAATAAATAAATAAAAGAGGCTCAAATATGGCAGTAGTTCACACATCTGCCACACTTGGAAATGTAGCTACAAGACTAAGGCCTGGATAGAGATCAAAACGCAAATAGTTGTTTTCCCAGGAGTTCTACTTATGGATAAATGCAATATAATGTAGAAATGGTGTGAAGATCCTCCAGTAATTCACAATTTTTCCATAACTGCAATTAAGCTGTAAGACTAAAGTCCCAAAACTAACTAACAAAAATGCAAACAGATAAGTTTTTATACTAAAACATGTAAAAAAGCAGAAAAAAGTATCACCACACAGGTCACTTGTAAGTACAACTGAAAAGAGTTATGCAGAATTAAAATAAAAGCTGTTTTATTCCCTTTTTGAAGAAAAGCTTTTTTCTAACAATTCAAGGCTGAGTGCACATTCCCACGAGGACAACATGTCATTATTATTATTACTGTGATTTTTAGTCAATGTTTACTTTTCTTGGATCCTGTTTTTCTTCTTCGTATCTTTTTTTGGACTTTGTATAGAAACATCTACAAGGAAAAACTTCTGCTGATGCCTGTGGGAAAACATGTAATATTTTACTTTTCAGACTTGTTTTTTAAAGAAATGTCTTGTGGGAAACCACTTACAAATTATTTTTCTGCTGATCATATCCATTCATCTGTAAGAAAGTACGTCAAACTTTTTGCTGATATGAGAAAAGCATGTAATATGTTTTTTGGGCTTTTTGCTGACACTGTGAGGAAGCATGTCTGTTAATAAATGATCTTTCCTCAAAACACATACATAGTATGGATGCTCATTTTACATTGCTAAACTCTATTCAAGCAAACTTTTTCTTTAATGTTTTTTTATTTGTCAGCGTATTTACAGCAGATTTGATTATAATCTTTTATTCTTTATTCAGCACATTCTAACAGTTCCCCCTTTTTTATTTTAAACTAGGGAGACAAATTTATTATTGTTTGGTAATACATTTCCATTATGGCAACTGACATTAGTAACTTGGTGATTAACTTTTGTTAAGCAAACTTTAATACATGTGAGTAATATGCAAACAATCACTACAGTAACAATAATAGCAATTAAAAATATAATGATTTTTCCTGTCCACCCTGCAAATAGTAACCAACAAAGACAATAAATTCAAGCCAAACAGCATCAAACTCACTTTAATAAAACAACAAAATAAGCAAAAATAAGCAAAGTCTTTGGGCTCAGCCCTTCCTCAGTGCAACATACAAAATAACTATTCTGACATCATTTAAATAGTAAAATTAAATCACATGACCACAACCAAATCACATGATTACATATACATAAAAATAATGTAGAAATAAAAATCTTCAAATCTATCATTTATAAAATTACATATAATGTATAAAAACTTATTTATATTGCATTTGTTTTTTTCAAAAATACTAAGCCACTCACTCCAATCATCATTCCATTTTTTTCTAGTATGTTGTGACACTTGCACAATGACCTCTAAATGCACTTTTAGAGACTCTTTAGAGACTCTGTTCTATCTGGAATATGTGTACAACATTGTTCTCCTAAGGGCACATGTACCCCTTTGGAAAGCTTCATATGACTGTCATTTTGACAGTAATGTCAAAGACTGCATTGAAAGTGGCATTTGCTAATACTTCAACAAGTTTGGATAGTTTTGTTAACTCCCAAATGGCTTTTGCTGCTCCATACCATGGGAATATACCTGGTCTAGAAATTACATCATCTTCTAGATCCATATATTTTAATTTTAAATAATCAAAATTTTGGTGATAAACATGTGATGTATCTAAAGTGTTTTTTGGATTTTCTGGACTTTCAATTACAGGTAATATAGTGGATATCAAAAGTTTACACACCCCTGTTAAAATGCCAGGTTTTTGTGATATAAAAAAATGACACCACAATAAAACATTTCAAAACTTTTCCCACCTTTAATGTGACCTATAACCTGTACAATTCAATTGAAAAACAAACAAGTCTGTTAGGGGAAAAATATAAAAAAATAAAAAAATGTACAATAAGCTGGTTATATAAGTGTGCACACCCTTAAACTAATACTTTGTTGAAGCACATTTTGATTTAATTACAGCATTCAGTCTTCTTGCGTAGGAGTCTATCAGCATGGCACATCTTGACTTGGCAATATTTGCCCACTCTTCCTTGCAAAAGCACTCCAAATCTATCAGATTGTGAGGGCATCTCTTGTTCACAGCCCTCTTCAGGTCACTCCACAGATTTTCTATTGGATTTAGGTCTGGGCTCTGGCTGGACCATTCCAAAACTTTAATTTTCTTATGGTGAAGCCATTCTTTTGTTGATATGGATGTATGCTTGGGGTCATTGTCATGTTGAAAGGCGAAATTCCTCTTCATCTTCATCTTTCTAGCAGATGTCTGAAGGTTTGGGGCCAAAAGTGACTGGTATTTGGAACTGTTCAAAATTCCCTCCACCTTGACTAAAGCCCCATTTCCATCTGAAGAAAAGCAACCCTAAAGCATGATACTGTCACCACCATGCTTCACCGTGGGGATGGTGTTCTTTTGGTAATGCAAATTGTTGTTTTTGTGCCAAACATAACTTTTAGAATTGTGGCCAAAAAGTTCAGCCTTGGTCTCATCAGACCATAACACATTTTCCACATTTTTTTGGGAGACTTGATATATTGTTTTGCAAATTTTAGCCGGGCCTGGATTTTTTTTGTGCACCCCTACCCTATAGCCCAGACATACGGAGAATATGGGAGATTGTTATCCCATGTAGTACATAACCAGTACTTGCAAGAACTTCCTGCAGCTCCTTTAGTGTTGCTGTAGGTCTCTTGGAAGCCTACCTGACCAGTTTCTGTCTTGTCTTTTCATCAATTTTGGAGGGACGTCCAGTTCTTTGCAACATCACTGTTGTCCCATATTTTCTCCACTTTTTGATGACTGTCTTCACTGTGTTCCATGGTATATTCAATGCTGTGGATATTTTTTGTCCCTTCTCCTGATATCTTTCAACAATGAGATCCCTTTGATGCTTTGTAAGCTGTCTGTGAACCATGGCTTTTGCTGTAGCAGGCAACTGAGTAAATGTCAGGAAAATCCTACTAGGACAGCTGAACTTTATTTGGGGTTAATTAGAGTATATTTAATTGATGGCAGGTCTGTACGCAAGAAGACTGAATGCTGTAATTAAATCAAAAGGTGCTTCAACAAAGTATTAGTTTAAGGGTGTGCACACTTGTGCAACCAACTTATTGTACATTTTTTATATTTTTCCCCAAACAGATTTGTTTGTTTTTCAATTGAATTGTACAGATTATAGCTCACATTAAAGGTGGGAAAAGTTTTGAAATGATTTATTGTGGTCTCATTTTTTATATCACAAAAACCTGGCATTTTAACAGGGGTGTGTAAACTTTTTATATCCACTGTATGTCTCTTTTCTTTTTTGCATTTCTAATGCTTCCCTTTGGTAACTGTTTTACATGATGCATTCCTGGTACTACTAACTCTATATAGCATGTGCCACCCCATCCTTTTGGTAACCATTAATAAGCATATTTACCACAAATGTAATATAACCCATCTGACAGGGCAGCACTGCTATTTACTATTCTGCCATGTATTTGTCCCATAGTAGGAGTTGCATTATGTACTACCATAACATTTTTATTTATTTTGTTTTGCCAACATGTAATGTTGGCTTTTCACTCATTTTCATTGTGTTGTGAGAAATGATGCACTGTTATTTTACTTAATAATAACTGACCCTTGGCTGGTATTAAAATAGGAAATCCATGATGAAATACATCATATTCTGGTATGTGTCTATGAATGTTTACTATTGCAACCATCTCAGTGTGGTTACTGTCACCAATGAGATGGTTCCATTTTGCTGAAAACATGTAATTCCCTGTACTATAGCAGATAACCATACCCTTGCTTTACGTAGCTGTACATTTACAATTTGGTCTCCTGTTTCATTTATCAATACTCTCCAACTATTAGAAGTATCTAGTAGAATTGGCACTGGAGGCATGACTCCTGCTATTTTATGTATTAAATTACATACCCAGCAATCAGAAACATTCATGCTTATTGAATACTAATATTGTCTTCCCAAAAATGTATTAAAAGATGGTAACCAATCGTGCTCATTTTTCCACATATCTTTATTCTCTCTTGTAACTTTACAGTTTAACAGGTTTCAAGTACAATTTAATGCTAAGTAATACAATAATAGTTAGCATGATAGCTATTATTGCTTTAAAAAAATCCTCTAAATAGAAATTCCATTGCTAAATCATTTTGCCTTTGATCATCCGAAAATGTATTTCCAAAAGGATGCACTTCAAACCGTGTCAGTTTCATTTCATGCTTTCTCTGTGTGGGACTTACAAGAGAATGCACATAGTCAGTTTTACATTACTCACTAGTTTCAACAACTTTTACCTGATCTTTATCTATCAACATTGTTTTGTTTTTTTTCTTTTTTTCTTTTTTCCTTTAATTTTATACACTAATGGTCCAATGTGTTCCTCTACATCAAAAGGGCCTTGCCAATTGCTATTCCATGGCCCTTCCATCTGGAACATTTTTACCAATACTTTTGTTCCACAGGGAAGGTTTTCTTCAGGTGGTAATATTGGCACCTTTTTCCATAGGTGGAACGCTTGCACCCTTGCATTATAGTTTACCTCAGTAAGTTGCTTTAGCCACTCTTGATGTTTCCTGGTTTCTAACATGGTTCTACCATTAGGTATATCAGGATCAAATGGCAATTGTATGGGCATTTTGTGACCTGTCATTATTTCTATGGGGAGATACCTGTTCTGCTAGTTTGTGTCACCCAAATACCCATTAAAATGCCAGACAGATGATGTACCCAAGTATTTCCCTTTTCCAAGCATGCCTTTTTAGACATTATTTTAATATCTGATTCATACGTTTTACAATACCATTGGATTGTGGATGGTATGGTACATGAAACCTTTGCTATATGCCTAACAAATTATACATTTGTTAAATGAGATCATTAACAAACTGTGGACCATTGTCTGATTCTATGACATGTGGCCACCCCTAATGACAAAAAATATTTTTCCATAAAGCCTCTGCAGTTGCTTTTGCTGTCATTGCTTTGGTAGGAATTGCTTCTACCCATTTTGAAAAGACACCCACTACTACTAGTAGGTATCTGTAACCTCCTTTTGTTGTTGTCAACAGACCTGCATAATCTACCTGAACAGCATACTATGGCACATTTGTTGGCTGCATCCAATGTAATTGAGGTTTTTTGCTTTTAGCATTTACCTGCAAACAGATTAGACATTTTTCTGCAATTAGCCTACAGACATTTTTTTAAATCTGGGTTCTAATATTTTTGTTTTACAACCATCCATAGCTTATCAGCTCCTACATGTCCCAGTATTTGGTGATTTAGCTTGACCAACTGCTATGCCAAGTGAAATGGTACATATGGCAACTGTAGCCCCTTGGAGGTAGTGCATGCATAATACTCTCTTTTTGGTATTACCGCTATTCTGCATTGATCAGTTTAATCTTTCAAAACCTGCTGTGTTTGAATATTTATAAGATCTCCCTCTATTGACTCTTTGTCTATCTCTTTTAAGGCACTAACTTCTACACTGGTGTACACATATTCCGGAAGTTCCCTTCTGTCTCGTGCTGCTTGTTTTGCCAATGTGTCAGCTAATGCATTTAACCTGAAAGTTTCACTTGTTGGTTTTTAATGTGTTTTTACTTTTAAGATGCTGTACTGTCCCTGTTGATTTGACATTGTTATAACTTTATGTATATCTTTTAATACTTCAGTATGCCTCAATCATTTGCCTGCACTGCCCACAAATCCTTGCATTACCCAGGTGTCCATATGGAGTCTTAAAGAATTTACTAAATAAGCACTGTCTGAGAAGGTGTTAACAGGATTGTAATACTTTAGCACATACAGTATTGCCTCCAATTCAGCTCTTTGAGGTGACATATTTCCTGGTAACTTGATTAGTTCAGGAGAACTCAGCTGTGGATTCTCCAGAACTACAGCAAATCTTGTCCAGTATTTGCCTTTGTCCCAGTACCGTGCTCTGTCTACAAAGATGGATGGCTTAAAGTGGTCAAAATCAGATACCAGAAATTGTACGTCAGGTGACATTATTTTGTCTTAAGCAGTTTAGCTGTTTTCCTTCATATCCCATGTGATTTGGCAAATAATATTTGTCCCCATCTGAATTGTGACAGTTTTCATTCTGAATAGTGCCATCCATTTTGCAAAGACTGCCTGACTAATACCATCTTTGATTTTGTTCATCTCAAAATTTCTACCAGAGCTTTTACTGCTTGGTGTGGTGTTTGTACTATAATACTGGAAAATACAGTGAGATACTCAATTTACTTAATACCACAGTAAATGGCTAATAACTGCTGTATGCAGGGGTGGTAGCCCAATTCCACTGGTGTCATCTTCCTGCTAGAAAAAGTAACTGGATGTAATGTTATTTTTTTTTCCATTCTGTTGTTGCCACCTTATGGCCATTCCTGTAATAGCATTACAAATAATGTTTTCTTCTCTGCTGCTGCTTGTAGCACAAATTTCAACTTTGGTATGGGTGCTATTAATTCCGTAGCTTGTGCTAATTTTACTTTCATTTGTGAAAATGCCTCATCCTCATGGGGTCCCCACTCTAAAAAGGTGGAGCTCTTCTGTTCTTGTAACATTTTGCTGCTATAGTCAGTGATTTTTCCATGTGTAAAATGCTTTGCACACACATAGGGCAAGGAGACCTTCCTTATGGTTTTATAATAGTACCTAGAAACTTAACTTCTTGTGACATAAACTGATTTTTTTCACTTTTAACCTTAAACCCTGCTTACTGTAAAGTCTGGAAAACTTTTTTAAGAAGCTGTACATGCTCTTCCACTGTTTCAGACCGAATCGATATGTCATCAATGTAATGTAACACTGAATCTTCCTTTTCCAAATGTTGCAGAATAGATCCTGCTGTCTGGTGAAAAATAACTGGACTGTTTTGAAATCCTTGAGGTAATCTTGTCATGACATATGTTTTTTTTTAAATGTAAAGGCAAATCATGGCCAGTCTTTTTCCTGAGTGGTACTGCAAAAAAGCCATTTGCTAAATCTATTACTGTAAACCACTTACTTTGTGGTTTAATATGTGCAAACAACTCTGGAACTCCCAGAATCAAATGTGCTCTAAGTGTTGTGTATTGATTAACCTTCTGTAAATCAATAACAAGACAATAACTACTGTATTTTTTCTTGACTGGCCAGATTGGTGAATTTGTGGGACTGTTGCCTTTTTGTATAATTTCTTCCTTTTCCCATTCTGCAATACATTTTTTCATATGTTTTTCTGCCTCCCAAGGAATGGGATATTGATTCTGAAATGGTGGTATATAATCCAGATCACTACCTACCTCTACTGGCATATCTAATTTTCCACAATCACTGGAACCCTTGGACTACAGGTTTGGGAACTGCTGTTGTAAATGCTGTCATACATCCTCACTGTCTGTATTCATATATCCTGTAGGCTTGTCAGGTTTTTTCAGGTAGAGAGATTACACAGCAACCTGCGCTTTCCTCTCCCTCGCCACTTTCACCTGTCTCCTATCCACAGAATACTGTTAGGCAAGTCAATTACTATCCCCAAAGGTTCTAGAATGGCCATACCAATAATGGTAGTTGAGCAGGATGGATGCATTAAAAATGCACCCTTCCATGTCTCTCCTTCTTGGTAAAATTTTATGTCTACATCTTAGCTACTCACTGCATAGCATCCTGTGCCATTAAATGCTGAAATGCAAACCTTTTCATAGGATTTACAGGTAACTGTCTGTGATTGATACTGCTGCTCCTGTGTCTAATAATACATTTTTCCATAGTGACCCCTCTACCCAGATATCAATCAGTGGTCATCCATCTCGACCCTTTTTAAAAGTAGTCAGGAAAGACACCAGAGTGGGGGCCACACCCCTATTGTAAGGAGATCCACTCATACTCCCTTTTATTGACAAACGCAATATGACACACTGCATGTTCTTGCTTGTCATCTTCATCTGTGTCTTAGTGATCTACATATTTAGGGTTTTCAAATCTCTTTTTATAATTGTTGCCTAGCCATCCCTTCTGTCTGCTCTACCGAAGGTTTTGGATTTATAGGTGAGGCTGCTTGAAAGTCTATGGGACATACATCCCCTTTTCCTGTGTATTGATGGCCCTTATAACTGTCTTTGCCAATATTGTAAGGTCTCTGTGCATAGACCTGTTTTTCTGACTTTCCTTGCAAATCCTTTTGCTCTGTCTTTGGAGACACACCCTGTTCTTCCATTTTTTATGCCAAGCTTCGCAAAAAAATCACAATTTTTCTTAACATGCCCTACTTTCATACAGAAAAAAAACATGTTGGTACCTTTTGTTCATTACCTGTGCCAAATCCTGGTGCTACAGACACAGGAATAGGAGCTGGTGGTGCAGATGCACCTCTACCTGTGGGGGGTTGTTCACACCACCATTGCCTTCCCTGTTTTTTTTAACCTCACCAATCACCTCAAATGCCTCATTACCCTCTCCTAATGTGAAGCTATGGTATGTGTATAATGTCCCATCATCAGCCATAATCTGTCCCCTCATTAATTTTTGTGCCAAATCACTGAGGGTTTGTGAATGTTCTTCACAAGTGCATTTAATATCCCCTGCTCTAAAAAGCAATGTATTAACTGTTTTTGTATTTCTGGTTTTTGCATGTCCCTATCTGACCTTTGATATATGATCTGAAAAACAAGTCTGAAGTGGTCAGCTTGTTCCATTAATTTATCTGAGAAGTTAATTCTAGCAGCTTAGCTGTGAGAGGCTGCCCTTGTATATATGCCATAAGAACAGCTGTCATACGTCCTACTTTTCTGTTTAACTGATAAGTGTTTTGCTTTAACTGAAGGAAAGTTTTAAAACATTTGGGAATAAAAACCCAGAAACATCTAAGTAATGTATCTGTCCATATATCAGATCCTGCTGTGTATGCTACCCATTTTTCAAATGCAGGCATATTGTAAAATATGTCTTTTTTATCATTCCACTGTGGTAAACTTTGTAATAATCTAGACTGTGTATATAGATCTGCAGTGGTTCCCTGTTCTATAATTTGTACTGGTTTTGCATTTTGTAATTCTTCCTTACGTTTGGCTATTAGAATGGTATTTTGTAAATTAGTCACTGTTAATTCAGTTAATTCTTCCTCTTTATCATGTAAACACTTTTTGAGGTCTGTAATCTCTTTTTATAATTTTTTATAGAAGTTATGATACCGTTTATTAGTATCTTCTGTTGACTGTGGGGCCCCTATGCACTTTTGACAGAGTTCCTGTATATCATTTCTGAACTTTTTGAACTCGCCTTGTTTGCCTCTTAAGAATGTGTTGAATTCTTCTGTTAAATGATCATGAACCTTGCCCCTGTCCTCTGGGGCACCAGTAGTGGCTTCATTCCACTGTTGTACACAATTTGTAAAGGGCATAACAAGATGTATAGAGGATTCTGTCAGTAGTAGATTTGACTGCTGTTCTAACTCTGCTGGTTCATCACCATTAAAAGGTTTGTCTTTGCAGTCTATCCTTTGAACAATGACCTGCACTGTATTTTTATGGCATTGAGCACAAAGAGCAGTTTCAGATGATTCACAAAATAAACATTTACTACGACATGCCACTTTTTTTGTTTTAAACACCAATCAAATGTTGCAACCCACTTACATAATGCTTGAACATCAACTTGCCCTAATAAGGTTTTATACTTACTAATGTGCTGAGTATACCAACATTGTATTGTTTCTCATAATTTATCTGTTTTTTCTGAGAAATTAAGAGTAAAGCTTTGTTTATATTTTTTACTACAGTCTCTAATGGCAACCATAATTATATGTGACACAGGAAAAATGTCTTACCACTTAGCAAGAGAACAGGTGATCAGGCTGTTGTTGCAGATGGCTGGAAAATTTTCCATACTCACTCGAGAAGCTGGAGAAATGAAGCTGGCAGTGGGCAGCTTCAAAACCTTGTTTTTCACCTGTCTTGGAGAATTTATGGCACTGCGACCTTTCTGCATGGCAGTCTCACTCTGGATTAGGATGTCTGAAAACTGTACTGCTGCAAGCTGTATAAAGCCGAAGTGCTCTTATTTAAGACTCACTCATATGCACAAATATTAGTTAATGCACCTTTACTGGGGTGACCCTATGCAGACATCGCTCCCCTTGTGTTCTAATGCAGGCTAGACGTGCCACTGAAACAGATGAGACATGTAATTTACTGTATGCCTATACATGCTTGGGACTTCATTAAAGTTTCAGCATGAAGGGGCCTTCTAATGAGACATGCCTTTTGTGATTCAGAAACATGCTAGCCATATTCTGTATTATATGAAGTCTGTAACTCTTATTTATTGTCATTATTGATTAAGTGTAATCCACCAAATTTTCTCCCAAAATCAACAATTTTGACAGGGATTAGAAAGGCAGCTATATCTGTATATATACTTATATATAGCTAGATAGATAAATATCTCTAAATAATTATATAGATATAGATATAAACAGATAGGTATCTGTCTATAACTAGCTATATTTATATAAAGAAAGAGATAGATATCTATAGATATATAGATATAGAGATATAGACTATAAATAGATATCTATCTACATACAGTGGAAATAAAAAGTGTACACACCCCTGTTAAAATGCCAGTTTTTTTGTGATATACAAAAGTGAGACCACAATAAATCATTTCAAAACTTTTCCCATTTTTAATGTGGCCAATAACCTGTACTGTACCCACTGCTGTGGGTGTAGGCAGATGTAGGCATCCTCAATATGCTGTTGCATTGGCTAAGAGACAATGCAGAACACACTCACTCACCACCTAGTGGCCTAAAACCTTCCTCCTATGCAAATACATATACTAACATTGATGCCAGGCAACTCTCACAACTTTACCTCCCCGTGTATTGGTCATATACTGCTTGCATCAGACAGAGTCAGCCCTGAAATAAAACTGTCACAACTGGTGCATTTACAAAGTAAGTCTTGAACCTGGAGTGTATTGTGAAATGATATGGATGCGTGGCATATCCTTGTATTTCATTACTTGATACTGTAAGCAAGTAAAATATGGCAGATTTGTACAGAACTAACCTTAACATGTGACAGCAGAGACATAGTTGACTTAGATGTGCAGGCGGGATGTAAAAAATAGAGAGTAACAATAGCAACATATCCTTGTTTGTGCCATAACAGAAATACAGCTTTGCTCCCCCACCAACAAATGAACAGGCAAATGACACAAATGACACATTTAGCTAACAAAGCATCTTTGAAATGCAAAAAGTGCTCACAAATGACCTGTCCTTGAAACATGTCTATGGATTTAATAAAGAATATTCCATGTGAAGGTAATGTCAATCATATATACCCATGAAATTCCCTAACAATTTTCACATGCCATCAGTACACTTCTAACTAATGTATGCAGATAAAAGTGTAAAAGCCTGTGCTAATAAAAAAATATATATAAAACTATTAAAACATACTATTCATAATTACACATCAGCAGATGCAGTATGTAGCTGACAAATGCAAGCATACATTCTCAAAATCAGTAATCCTCTGTGCAGATATATCCCAAAGTAATAGCCTCTCTTCTCTGTTTACCACATTAACAATTCTGCTCACCTTCAGTTTCTCTAGCTAAATGATTGCCTTCTGGTGTATATTCAGAATTGTCAGCATGGTGAAGATGCAAATGAGGTATGAAGTCATTAGAACTGATGAATACCAAATCCTTGGCTCCATGTACAGATGTAAACATAGTGCAGGCACTCCCAAAGTGTTTGTTTTTAATGGCTTGCAACTGTGAATAATTACTGGTTGGGAGAAGGTAAACACAACAGCAATGCAGACTACCATATGTCCAGTGGGTGTGTCAGGTTAGACTTATAAAGTGTTAGATGTAATTTTGTCAAGGTTGAAAATGGAGGTATGAAGTACACAGTTCACAGGTTCTGTCATTAACATCCAACCTCCTCTGCATTTGTTGGGAAATTTCTTTTTTTCTCTGTAATTTTTTCATTACTTTTTATTATTTTTTTGCCAGTGTTTGCTTGAAGTGGCACTTACTGCAATCACAGGAACAGAGAAAATGAATGACAGATTTAGCTTTGCTTATCTCATTTGTGCAAAGCGTGGCAATGCGCAAACTGGACAACTGGACCACCCAGAAAGCAGACAGGACCCAGACAGCCAAAAATATAAACCAGATACAGTCAATTAAATCTAGTAGGCACTGCCCAAACCCACTAAGCAGCATTGCATAGTGGTTAACAGAGAGGCCTTATGAATGTTTAGTAAATATGGGCATGTCATGTAACTAGTCCTGTGGCAGCAGGTGTAAGTAAGGTTCCAGTACAGAGTGTGCAACCTTTTTTTACTGTTGTGACATTGCAGTTGATACCAATGAATTAAAACATGAACAAGTGCTATTTCAACTTTCTTGTAGCAACAGGTGTAAGTGTAGGACTGCCATACACATGGTTCTGGGATCTAATACAGGATATTCCATACACTTTCACTGTTGTTCCACTTCCCATTATATTCACTCTCATTTATAACACTTTAGCTTGTGGAGCTGATATTGATTATATGTATGAGGGATACGACACCCTTATTTGTGTTTATTTATTTATGTATTATCAGATTTATTATCAGCTGTATGAGTAAGGGTATACTGTGCACTATATTTCTGTAAGCATAATTTTGTTATGTGGACTTGCATGGCCTTCACATTTGTCTAAGACACATACACATCTGCCTTTATATCCAATACCCTTGTCAGGTCACACAAACACACACACACACACACACACACACACACACACACACACACACACACACACACACACACACACACACACATACACAAACACACACATGTGTGTGTGTAACAGCTCATGTCACTTGCATTTATGTTGGATGCCAGACTATGTCTGAACAACGTGTCTTCTGTGGCAAAGATGGAACATCAACACTGTAAAAGTAAATATTTTGTTCCTTATGCCTAGGTTTGAAGCCAGCAGTGTAGAAATCAATTTTCTCGGTGTAGAAAGGTAAAAACAAATGTGTCAGGTCATTACATTCATGTCCCCAGTGCATGTTTGCAAACCTACTTCACCTAACAGTTACCTTCCAATTTCCAATATATATTTCCAGGCTACATCAGTAGACACACCTCAAACTAAGGCCAAGTGTCAAATTAACCTTCCAACTGGAATTATTTCATTCCTCACTGCTTGGTATTGCTGTTTTCTGCTTACCATCTTGCAAACACAAGTTTGTTGTGCGCACTCCAGTAAATGCAATAACTAAAATTGGCAGGAAAGCATCAGTCTCCATTGATCAAGGTATTCTGGTAGACATGACTGACATTGGTGACGAAGGTGCTAGGTTTAGGGCATACAGATGGGGTGTCCAGGAGCCCAGGATATTTATTCGACTCCTAATAAAGTATCACAGCTACAGGCTTCTGTGGGGAAGGGGGGTGCTATTCTGACTCCCAGTAAAAGTCTGAGATTTGGAATAGTTTAGCCCAGGCTGTATCCAGTGTCACTGGTTTCCTGTGCACTGGAGAGCAATGTAGGCATCATTTTAATGACCTACAGAGGAGGAAGAGGGGTACTCTCAATAGATTGAGGAATTTAGGACTGTAGATATCCCATACCTGTGTAAGTATCAACTACAGACAGGAATTTTAAGACTTAGAAAGCTGAATATATGCAAGACTGGTATGCATAATGGTCTTCTGTTCTCTTCTGTTTTTTTCCCCAGCTGCCAGTGATTGGGAGTTCTATGTCCAGGCCAACAAGGATAGATTGGAGAGGCTGATGGAAACAAGTTGTATGTATGTAGCAGAAGAGAAGTGTTATTGTATCATTAAAAGTTAAAGATAGCTTTTCTTGGTATTTTATTGAGTTGTATCAAATTGGACATCCATATCCCAACTGTAAAAGCAAGTATGAATGCATAAGTCTGTAGCACAAACCAACTGTGAGTCCAATATTAGACTTCAGTCAGAGGTTGTTGGTTCAAATGCCACAGTTCACAACTATACCATACTAGCCAAACAGCAGCACTGCAGGAACTAAAGACCCCTCTGTATTTTTTACATTATCTACAGAAGGGTCTTTGGTTACTGCAGTGCTGAGTTTTGCTGTTAAACTATACCATACTGTTATTTCTTCAATAATATTTACATTAAATTAAACCCTCTATACCAGTGGCATAAATGCCCTGCTTTAAACTGTAATATGTGTAACTGGAACACACATATATGCACTACATGTACATTTTGAGGCTCACTTGCAGCAATTTGTAGTATAGTATATATCTGTTAGGAGGTAGACTTAAATGTATAACAAGATAATGGAGTTTTAGAATTATATTAATGCATTGTAGGTCACATATAATGGTACCAATTGTATCTCTTTTTCTCTCACCCCAACCCTTATCTCTCTTTTTTATTTTACTTTACTTTATTTTATTTTTGTATTATTTTATAAATATTTTTATTTTATTTTATTGTTAACAATAATTTGTTTTTTAGTTGTATTTTATTTTACTTTTTTATTTTATTTTTTATTGTTATTATGTTTCATCAGAATGTGTCCATGTCATCCATGTGTACCATATCACTAAATGCTCCACAGTACAGTGCAGTACACCAGCCCACCAGCCCAATTAGATCAGCCTGCTCTGCTCCATTGGCTGTAGCACAGATGCCCAGCACAACTGGGAGCCAACCTAGCAGCACTACCTCTGCTGACCCTGCATTACCGGCACGGGTAGTCCTGCCTGGGAGGCTGGTCAGTGGTACCGTCGCGGAGCATTGGCAGAGTTGGTGAATTTATCACCCACAGCGAGTTGCCAGGGACAGTGAGTAGGGTGGTGCACTGCACCATTGGTGCATGCCTATTCAGGCTGGAGAGGCTGCTGTCCCTTATGTTGCATACTAGAAGGAGGAGGGGGAGCAGACATCAAGCACTCCAGTCACCTGCAGAGTAAGGTGATAGTGATGACAGTCCAGTGTGTGAGGACTTGATTTCCACTGTCTCCAAGCTTGATGGCCATGGGCCTGGATTGTCCCTACCCTTACGCCAGTCATAGTATTCCCTAAACCTTTTGTGTCCATCACCATCTCTGTCTCTTGTCTTGTTTGTCTTGTCTGTCTGCAATTGCTTCCTCACCTACCCCACTTACCTGACCCAGACATTCCTACATGCCTTCCTCAACATTTCTTTCTCTATCCAAAAAAAAAAAAAAAAAAAAAAAAAAGTGGGCATCGGTCCCAAAAAACAAATCATCCCATACATAGCTCTCCATTTTGCATGTGTCTTCTTGACATACTTGATTTGGCCCAGTTGGCTGTACAACATGATCATGTTTTGGTCACCACTATCTCTGGAGGTGATAGTCCAAATTCAGTTAATATTTTCCACATATGTTCACTTTACACTGTTAAAGAAATGGATAGCTATGGTTCGTTCCTATTTCCCTCTTGCACTGCTGATGTCATCAGCTATAAAGTGTTGACTGACTCCAAGTTAGACATGACCTGTGACACTTGCATAAATTACTGTGTTCTGTAGTCTCTGTGCTTAGATAAGTATGGGTTCTATTGTCACTGCAGGGAACTGTGTGTGTGTGTGTGTGTGTGTGTGTGTGTGTGTGTGTGTGTGTGTGTGTGTGTGTGTGTGTGTGTGTGTGTGTGTGTGTGTGTGCTGTTGCTTGACATTACAGAGTATTTTACACCAGCATGTGGGACACTCTTATATTCTTTTCAATAGACACTGCTGATGTCATCAGCTATATATGATTTGTGGATGTGCACTATTCCCATTAGGGCATGGACAGAGACTGGCCTGGAGGCCAAGCAGAAGTCACCTCATCCTATACAATAAAGACTACAGTGATACGACTTTTAATCTATCCACATACAACACGGCATGGTTTGTAGGTCCTGTGTTATCTTGCTAAGAAAGCCCTGTGGTCTCTCCAGCTGCTACATGTGTCTGGTAAGGTACATGAAAAACAGAGCATAATACACTATTAGTCTTGTGATAGGTTTGACTGCAGTGCTGTCATGCAGTCCTAAGATCTCAATATAATGGCATGACATGATGTGCACAACATAGGCTTTCAATACCAGTGTGGATATTGGTGGAGAAAGTTCAGTGTGCTATCCACATGTGTTCCTAGTGCTTGCATTCCTGGGTTTATTCATAGCAGGACTGTTGTCAATGTGTGATTAACATGGGATTCCACTTTTCAGACAGACAACATTACAAACAAACAGTTCTGCATTTATTTGTAGATGATGTGCCTTTGTCACCATTCAGTTGTGTGTGTTAGCTCCCCCAGTACTATGCTATCATGACTGGTGTACTCAATGATTGCACAGAATATGCAAGAATCTGCAAACTTGGTAAGCCAAGGCCATATACATTAGCCTGAACTGTTGAGAAATAGAGTCCAGACCATGAACAGCCAAGCACAGATCCCTGGAGCTTGCCAATGGTGACAGCTCTACTGGCACAAGTTGATTCATCAACGTTCACATGATGTGTTCTGTCAGTGAGTGAACTGGTTACCCATCAATTGATGTAAAGGTTAATCTCCAACTTGGAGGTTTTCTCAATGATACTTGTGTGGGGGATTGTGTCAAAACCCTAGGTCAGGTCATAATAGTCAGTATGCACTGTCTTACTTCATCCATACCTATCAAACAGAATCAATGGGCTATGACAACATTACAGTTCACCTATGGCAAGACGCAGAACATACACCTTCCTGATATGGTTGAATACACACTTCAATACACCCTTCACATGGACTATGTTCCCACACAAGGGTATACATTAACGTGCATCCACCTGAATTGGGGGGACAGCACCTGATGCATGCACGTATAGAGATATCCTAACTCTCCTCAACTGTGAGGTAGACCAGCATGTCCTCATGGACCTCTTCTACATATTCTCTAGCAATATTACAGGTGTATGCAACAAACCTGTGTGAGTTGTTACTGTTACATCAGTTCCATTACATCTGATAGTTATCCTCAAAGAGGTCATCGAGGGCATGCATGTTGACAACAGTATAATTTTGTGGAACTTGACCCAGTCAAGGCATTTGACACAAATCCACACTGAGGTATTCAATCAATACTGTCAAAAGTAGCTATATCACCAAATGGGTAGACCAGTGTATGACATACGTGATATCTCACTATGTTGAAATGTGTGATGTGACCTATATGTTGTCCAGTGATCAGGTTGGTACATCAGGGGTGTCTGCTAGGCCCTTTCCTGCCCATTAGTTAAGTGATGGACATTGCAGATGACATACACATGCTGGGTCCAAACAGCTGCCTGAAGGACTACAGATTTTGGGCAATCATTAACTCCAACTGTGATATTAGTATAATACAGACAGTATCAACACATACCAAAAACTGCTGCCACAGCCATGACAACACCAGCATTGACAAGAAACATGGAAGCATTTTCTTGAATCAGGAAATAGACACATCACCCATGTGGTCACAGTGTTGACTAGTCCCATGGATGTAACACAAGTACTGGGTATGTGAAGGACATGCACATCACAGGCCATAATATCATCATGGTTCTCAGCCTTCATCACACCAATAACTATGTACAATGCACCCTTCTTCATGCACCTCCCTACATGTCTTCCAGCAATGTGTAACTGAAGTGTACCACTTTTATCATAGTGTGCTGTCACACAGTGTAATGACCATACCTAGGTATTCTTTCTGTGGAATATACATGACTGTCTGGTAGTGCAGAACACCAATCAAGTTGTTACACCAGATCCACGAGTGCTACCTGTTCTGCTTATGCAAACACTGCATACATAGTTGTTTGGCAACATTACTGGCATGTATATCATATATATATATATATATATATATATATATAAATAAATATATATATATATATATATATATATATATATATATATATATATATATATATATATATATATATATATATATATATATATATATATATATATATATATATGTGTGTGTGTGTATATATATATATATATATATATATATATATATATATATATATATATATATATATATATATATACATACCATGCACACAAGACAACTAGCCTGTATGGACCATACTGTTCATTAGAGGTATAGCAGTGTCTCTCCTAACACCTGCTGCAGATATTACAGTGCAGGACAGTGTGCATGGTTATTCTCATAGAGTGTAGATGTATCATACTAGTTGTTCAAGTATGTGTGTGCAGCCTCATCTCATATCATTCCACATCGCATATGTTATGTCAGAGGAATGGGATTAGTGGTGGTATTGTTCTGATATTGTCCATAATTGTAGTTGTTTCTTGTAATGTTTTCCATTATTCTTTACCTGTGACAACCTTGCTGGAAACTTCTGCTGAGAGTACACTCATGTTTAGGCATATCAGTTTGCACAGCTTCACAATATGCACCCTACCCCAATTGCATGTCAGAGCCCTGATTTATGTCCTCTGTATTATTTATGTGAAGATGCTTATGTCGCACAGACATCCTCTCCATTGTTATGTCACCTTGTGTGACAGTCACAGTCAATGGTTTCACTGTACAGTCTGTACTGTGCCATATAGATATGTGCTTGGTGTTGCTGCTGCAACCATCATTCATTGACATACCCTCTTCTGCTGCATATGAGGGAGTTTCACCTGCCCTCTTTCCCTGTGTTCATTCCTACAATTTATCTGTGTGACCCTATTCAAAAACACACTTCCATGGAGTGAACATTTTACATGGCAGTCCATGTCCTGTTATAGATCATTAACACAGCCTCAGTACAGAATGCCAGGCATAGGATATCACAATACTATGCACTTACTGTCCTGTACTGTGTTTGGACCATATATTTCACATTCATCTCTCTCAACTGTCCAGATATTCCCAGGATGTCAAGATGTTTTCCTTATCAACTTTGTGGCTTTCTGACATATTACTTGGATGATCTCTAGACTGATGTGACTCACTATTACAAACATTTGAGTGCAAACCTATCAACTGTCCTGATTTGTGCAGAATGTCCAGTTTTTGTCACATATTCCTGATCTTATCTTCATAGCATTTTTGTTTCTGGCAAATTATAGGTATGTCATTGCAGAGTGAAGTCAGAAATTGATGACTGACATTTGACTTTCAAACTTCATGCTCTTCAGAATGTTCATACCAATGTACAACCTATTTATTCTATCAACTTTCTAAGTTTGGAAGTGCAATATTAAGAATCTGTGGGTCTATATTAGATAATTGAACTTTCAAAAGTTTGATCGAACTTTTACAAGTTTGAATATCTAATAAAAAAAATAAACTTCACAAATAACCTACCTGAATGTTTTAAGCTGGGGGGGGGAGCCCCTCTGCACCCACCATGTGAGGGGCTGTGCCCCCCCACACCACCTGCTCTTTAAATACACCAACTCCGAGATCACACTACAGTGCAGAAAAGGGAAATCTTCTCATTTTGCGCTGAATGGAGATCTCCATTAAAACATTCGAACTTTCAAAAATTTGATCATATGGTGTCGACCATATGACACTTGAACCTTTGAAAGTTTGATTATCTAATATAGACCCAAATCTGTCCCTATTTAGGCTCTTTGTCCACCCATTATGTATGCCTTTTGTCTATATATCTTGCTCAAAGAAGATGACTGGCAAATATGTCCCTATTTCTGGTAAAATGTCCCCTTCATTCAATTGGGCTTTGTGGAGAAATGTTGCACTAACAGATTCACAGCTATTTGTGAAGATCTGGTGATCACTGTGGCATTTTGTGCATATCCGCGGGCCATGAATGCTCTGCCTTAAATAAAATCGTATCCGTGTTCACTTCCACAATTTCCTGGCTGGCAACACTGTTGACAGCCATGTAACCTAACTTAGGTGCAGTGTGCTTCATTAATATGCATTGCATGCTATGGCTTGCCATGTGTCATCTTGCAAACATGTAAACTTAGTATAGACTCTGAGCAAAGCCTACACAGAGTTTATTGAACCCTGGAGATTATTTTGAGTAGATTTCCCCATATATATGTGAAAAGAATTTCCAATCTTTTCTCCTCATCATTGTGGCAATGATTAACGCATTTCCTTTCTCACTCTTCAAGGACTTGGATTTTCATCAAAACAACTCAAGGAGCAGGTGGAAAGCAAAGCAAGGAAGAATCAAGAATTTTCACACAAATGGAAAATTATTTTGTTCCCAGACTTTTTTAAGTGTTAATTGATTCATAAATGACCTGTGAAAGGAATGTATTATACAGAAAAAAGAAAAAAAATGCCATCACTTTAACACTTCTAATTAGCATATTACTTACATCTGGCACTCAGGTAACACATCAATGCACATACTGTTGTTTGTTTATTTCCTTGAAATGCTAATTCCACCTAAAACGCGGCCTTTTAGCACTTCTGTGGATCCCTAGTGATATCTGCATTGCTTACTGTACTTATTTCCTTGTTTCACTTGAAAGAAAGTTACTGTCTGTCGTTTTGAATTTAAGTTACCTGTAACACATTGCATTTAAGTTACCTGGCACTTGCTCACTAAAGAAATTATATAAGTCAGCTCTAAAAAATTAAAAGCACTACACCCTCACAAACTCCCCTTGAGTACCTTATTCCCCATTGGCCCTTTTTTTCAATTATAAAGGAATTCCCAATACTATTCTAGCATGTCCAAAGGTCAGTTGTCAATCTCCTCTCCGGTCCAGCAGGTGAATCTGGGAATCTTGAGGCAATGTTACAACTGCCTCATGTACACAGACAACCCTCTCCTCCTCCCAACAAATTCCAACACATGTGAGAGATGCAACCATATAGCCAAACTGGAGGCTAAGATCTCTCAACTCAGTACTGGCGTAACCAGTCAGGAGGAGAAGGAAACCACACTCACTACAATTCCAGTCTCACATAGACCTACCACGACAACAAACCAAACACATAAACACACAAAAACATACTCGGAGGCTCTAAATAAAAATCTGCCTAAGCAGCAGAGACCTCCAAAGCAGACACCCAAGCAACCGCTACCCCAAAACAAAACACGTGCAACACATAACTCACAAAGCCAGTGTGCAGAACAGTCACAGCCCTTAAGGCTAAACAACACACCTGATACACTTGTAATAGGTGACTCTATCGTCAGGCACACTGACGCCCCGCTCACCAGGCTGAACAAGGAGAAGGTCACGGTGAGCTGCCTGTCAGGCGCTAGGATCCGCCACATAACACAAGCACTCAGGTCACTCCAAGGCAAGTACAAATATGACTCAGTCATTGTCCATGCTGGTGTGAATGACCTGAGACGTACCTCCCTGGACTACATGAAAAGAGACATAGAGGAGCTCTCTGAGCATGTAGCCCAGGCCGGTATGACCCTGACCTTGAGTAGCATCTTACCCTCACCAAGAATGATGCCACAATATGAAGACAAGATGATCAATTTCAACAACTGGCTTAAGTGTTGGTGTCATTCAAAGGGGATCCAATGCCTGTCAGCCTGGGATGACATGCTCGACAAGCCAGGAAGCTTCGCTAGGGACGGCTTGCACCTGTCACCCCTGGGCTTTCGGATATTGGCAAAGGCTCTTGCTACCCCATAGTGCTTTTTTAGGCAAGGCTCAAAAGACAAACCCACCTCCATAGGTATCACAAGGGATAAGAAACTAAGAGTAATGCTACTCAATGCCAGAAGTCTAAACCTCAAGATGCACACACTCAAAACTCTCCTTAGCATGGAGAACATCGATATCTGTACAGTAACAGAAACCTGGTTCAAGGCTCCCGAGAGCACCCCAGCACTACCAGGTTATACCTCATACCATGCTTTTCGCCCCAAAACTTGGACCGAACCACAAAAGGAGGGGGAGTATCAATATTCGTCAAAGATACCCACACCTCCAGGTTGGTGGCACAGCACGAAGCATCAGAGACTATCCATGTGCAACTAACTGTGGGTAAAACTGCCTTCCAGTTTATAGCCTGCTACAGACCACCCTCCCAAACACAGGAACCCCACTTGGCCTTCCTGAGAATACTGGAAAATATGAAGGTCTCTCCAAACACCATTATATTGGGTGACTTCAACTACCCAAACATAGACTGGGAACATTACTCTAGCTCCAACACCCTAGCCCAAAGGTTCCTAGAATTTATAAACTCAAATGCTATGGAACAACTTGTTACCACTCCCACAAGAGGGGAAAACATACTGGACCTGATCATCACCAACATGGGGACACTATGCTCCAGACCAGAAGTGTATCCCTCACTGGTAAGATCAGACCATAAACTAATCTCACTGGATATTCACAACCCGACCCCACCCCTGCCCAGAAAACCACAGTGAAAAACTTCTCTAAAGCAAATTTCACATGCCTCAAAACTGAGGCGAAATCCTTCAAAGCCCCCGGGCCTGTGGAAAATACGGCCCAGACCGCAGAATCCTTTATAAACGCATTCTATGAACACCTTCAGGAATGCATGGATCATGCAATCCCAAATAAAACCAAGACCCAATCCTCCAAAGGCAGACGTCCTGTCTGGTGGACCCCAGCCATAAACAAACTATACAATAGAAGGAGGAAGCTACTACATGATAGAGCAAAATCCCAAAAGGGAAGGTATCTCTGATCAGTATTAGCAAAAGACTACGGGCACTCATAAAATCGTCTAAGGCCAGCTTCGAGAGAAAAATTGCACAGGACACTAAGGATAATCACAAGGCTTTCTTTAGTTATGTTAGGAACCTGGGTGGGAATTCCCAGATATGCTCAGAATTAGACCAAAATGACAAAAATACACCAAGCCCACAGACATTGCCAACATCCTAGCTGACAGGTTCAGTGCAAACTTCTCCCCTCTCCCACCAAAGGGCAAATATCTATCCCAACAGAGTGCTGCCCCTGACATCTCAGATGCTCAGGTAAGAGCCGCCCTCTCCAAAGCAAAAACACAGCATCAATGGGACCAGATGGTGTCCCGGGCTGCATCCTACATGAACTCCAAGAAGAGCTAAACCCAAACATAAAACTACTGTTCAATCTTAGCCTTACTACAGGATATGTACCCAAAGAGTGGTGTACAGCAACAGTGGTCCCTCTCCACAAAGGTGGTGCCTCAACGGATCCTGGAAACTATCACCCCATAAGCCTGACTAGCTTGGTCTGCAAAGCTATGGAAAGGATCATCATGGACCTCATAAATAAAGATATTGGGGACCTACAGACACTGGATCCTACCCAGTTTGGCTTTGTTAAGGGCAGATCCTGCCTCTTAAACCTGGTTGATTTCTTTGAAACAGTCACCAAGGCCATTGACGAGGGGAAGGTGGTCCACACAGCCTACATGGACCTCGCAAAAGCCTTCGATACAATACCCCACTCGGGCATTATAGATAAGCTCACCAGCTTAAATATAAACCCTATGTCACTAGATGGGTTGCAAACTGGCTCAAGGACAGAACCCACATGGTTAGAATTGCTGGAGCCATGTCAGACTCCAAACCAATTACAAGTGGCGTCCCACAAGGCTCAGTCCTGGGACCTCTCTTGTTCGGTATATATTTCTCAGCGGTACAGGCCAACACGGAAGGACTGTGGCTGACCAAGTTCGCAGATGACTGCAAACTGGGTGCCATAATCAACTTTCCAGCCGACACAAGCATCCTCCAAAAGCGCCTCATAGAAACAGACAACTGGTGCCAGAGCCATGGCCTCAAGCTAAACGCCAAAAAGTGTATAGTCATCCCTTTGGCAAAACAAAGTGCCCACAAATTACCACATAGGTGGTAATCCATTAAGTACAGAAGAAGTCATTAGGGACCTGGGGACCCAAGTTGATAGCAATCTCTCATTTGACAACCACGTGGCCAAAGTGGTTAGAAAAACATTTTATATAGCCCACCTAATCATGAAGGGATTCACATCTAGATCAGGGGAGGTCATCGTACCTCTTTACTCATCCCTCATCAGGCCCACAATTGAGTACAATGCCCCTTTTGGGATGTACCTTACCAGACACCTGCAGCAACTGGAAAGACCCCAAAAGTACCTCACCAAGAGGATCAAAGGGCTCAAACAGATGCCATATGCTGCCCGGTTAAAGAAACTCCAGCTCTACTCAGTGGCATACCGCCTGCTCAGAGGCGATCTGTGCCTGACGATAAAGCCATGTCCAACCCAGAATTAATGGACATGCTGCACCTCAGAAAATCCAAATCCCATCGAGCTACGCTCGAGAGACTTGAACCTCAGCACTGAAATAAATAGGACATGCTGGAGGGACAGATTCATAACCCAGAGGCTCCCTTCACTCTGGAATAAAATCCCAGTCCAGGTTAGGCAGAGTCCCACATTGACTCTCTTCAAGAGGAATCTTGATGAGTGGATGGGAGATCGTAGGTTTACCCCGGCTATCACTTCTGTGTCACTGTTAGACAGAGGCACAGTATACTAACCTCAAAAAAAGGCATAGCAAAATTAATTTAAAATGGGTGGCGAAAGCCAAACACACTCTGGCTAGGCTTATAAATGCCCTAGGGCAGATAGCCTAGTATGAACCTATGAACCTATGAACCTATGAACTAAGCAAAGTTAAAACAAATAAAATACAATTATATAGTCTTAAAGTTACCAGATCTATTGCTTATAATTTAATGACATTCTCTTACAGAAATTATTTGTTTAACATTTAGAAATGCATATATAAGTTTTGCTGAAATTAAATATATTGTCTTTCACTGCAAATATAGTAAAACTGTTTATATTCCTTATCATGAAAAATGTTTTACCTTAAAATATAGATATATACTTACATGTTTGAAGCTTAAAGTCAAATACAAACCTTTTACTTAAAGGGTAAATCTATTTTTTTCAGAAAATAAAAGTCTAGCAAATCAGAGAAGAAAAGTCACTTGGTTTTAAGCTTTTTAATTTTAGAAGCAGTTTTTCAGGAATTCAGTTCACTCTGCCTCTTGAGGGGTATAGTGTTTCATTATGTTTTTTAGTATTATTAAGGGGACATCTCCTCTAGTGTGTCAAATATTTTATTTCTTGTAGAAAGAAATAATTTGATCTTTGCAGGAAACACCAAAGTGGCTTTAATATTGTTCTTTTAAAAATTCTTTAATCAGTGGCAAGCAGGGTTTTCTTTTACTTATTACTTTAAAGGAATAATCACTGTCAAATCTGACTACATGTTCACCTATTTTAACAGAAGGGCTGGATCATGTTGCTTTTAATATTTGGTATTTTTCTAAGTCAGACATAAACTTAAATATAACTGAACATGGTAGCGAGGTTTCCTTCTTTGGTGGTGCTCTCATGGAACTATGTGCCCCTTGAATTCCAAAAGATAAAGTTTCAGGTAGATGTACCTTGGGATTCAGTATGGTTCCATGCAGGAATAGCTTATTCCTGCATGGAAATGACCATTTAAGAGCAGCACGGCAGCGCGCCATGCATAGTTATGAAGGCGCGCTGCCTCTGCTCCTAAATAGACATGGAGCATGGATGAGTGCAGGGGCTGTGTCTGAGAGCAGAGCTCTCACAATATACACACCCCTGCACTCAAAAATTGCCGTTTGGCAATTACAATGAGCAAGAATGCCCACAGGGGGTTGCATACCTCTCAACTGTACAGATTTTCATAGAATGTCCAGATTTTTCGCTCATGCTTTTGGCCTGTACCTCATTTGTTCTGGCAAATCACTGGGATGATCTCAGGATTGAAGCAGTTAAATAATGGCATGCATTTGAGTTTCAGACTCCAAATCCTTCAGAAAAGTTATATTAAAACAAATTCCATTACTCTAGCAACTTACTTAAGTTTATAAGAGCGATATTTAAAATATGTCCCTAGTCGTACCTCATTTTGTCAAGCTTTGTCCAGATATTTTGCATGAAGAGCTTAAGAGGTATGGAGGTTACTAGGATGTTTGCCAAATGTGCAGATTCACACAGAAATCCACAGCAATAAGTGAAACCTGTCCCTTCCTAGAGAAAATAACACTAGATTATTTTTTTTTATCAAACAGATTAAATTTAACCATAACTGATCAGGTTTGCCCATTGCCTAGCTATGCATACTGTAGCTTAAATAGCACAAGAATATAAATAGCAAGATACATTCAGTTGAAGCAGTAATACAATAGTGTAATGGTCAGAACATTTGCTTTAAGAGCAGTCATTCCCAGATCAATCCTCACTGTAATAAATCCTATTTTCCATGTGAAAGTAATTTATGAACATTTGTTTTGCTGTATAACCTACTAAATAACATATATTTGTGAAATGGAGTACTGCATTAAGTCCACATGTGAGGTGCCATTGTAATAATGTGGTAAAATCCACAAATAAACACAAGTGTCCCATACAGCATACATACACATGAATCATGGATACTAAACAAAGTTATAATGTGTAATGAATGATAAATCCATGCCATACAGCAAATAGTGTAAAATATGTATAAAGTGTCCAAATCTACCACTTTCCCAAGACCCATGTTTCATGCCTTTCTAAATTAGTGCGGGGGTAAGTGGGAGTAAGCACTTTTAAGCAAGTAAGCAGGTTTAATCCTGTTTGTGCAAGGGTAAGCAATGCGCACACAGGTTAAGCAATTTTAACGCTAACTCTCTGTAAGCATATTTAACCAGAAGTTATCATTGCTTACCATCATGCAAACCTGCACAAACCCACTTACAACTGCTTAAAAATGATTTAATCACTCTGCATCCAACAGCCCCTGTTCTGCCCAGCAACAAAATAAACAGCCCTTGCAGGTCTTGAACCCAGGACCCTGTACACTATAGTTGCAGCAGTTAACCAGTAACCCATCACAGCTGTACATAAAATTGAGGTGTACCCAAACAGATCCTCACTATAGCAAAATCACAAATTACATGTGAAAGGAATGTATAAACAGTTTTATGTTGTATAACCTACTAGATAACATATATATGTGAACTGGGGTACTGCATTAAGTCCAGATGTGAGGTGTCATTGTAATAAAATGGTGAAATCCCCCAAGAAACACAAGTATCCCATGCAGTGCATGTACACATGAATCACGGATACTAAACAAATATATAACATGTAATGAATGATAAATCAATGCCAAACAGCAAATAGTGTGCAAATTTAAAAATAAGCAATGCTAAGCATTGCACACCTCTGCTTACTAGGTGTAACCAATGCATAGCCCAGCTAAATCGATTTGCCCATTGGTATGCCCCTTTAAGCAATGCTAACCTTAGGTAAGCAGGTTTGCCCATAGCTTAACATTTTCAAAACCGTCCAATCATGGCAAAGTGTGGGAAATTGGCCCTATTTAAACCCCACAGGTGGGAATACATCTCATAATTGGTTGCAGCTTCCTCCTGTAGGCACAATGGCTGGTGTTGGAGAAGGATTGCGCTTCTGAGCATAGCTCTGCGGCATCCAGGGGTCCAACGTCATGGCAGGACTCCTGGTAAAAGACCATGACGAGAGACTGCTACAGGGCCAGTACTAAGGTTCCCAATATAAAGTGGAAGCCTAGGACCATCTCACCCGAAACCTCAACAGTGCCATTGGCATTCCCTCAAACTGGTGAGCAGGTCAGGCATCAATATCTTCTTATTTTGGCTGCTCCCATTAGAGGTCGCCACAGCGGATCATCTGTTTCCATTTCTTCCTGTCCTCTGCATCTTGCTCTGTCACACCAACCATCTGCATGTCCTCTCTCACCACATCCATAAACCTTATCTTAGGCCTTCCTCTTTTCCTGTTACCTGACAACTTCATCCTTAGCATCTTTTTCCCAATATACTCTGCATCCCTCCTCAGCACATGTCCAAACCAACATAATCTTGCCTCTCTGGCTTTGTCTCCAAACCTTCCAATCTGGTCTGACTCTCTAATATACTTATTCCTAATCCTGTCCACCCTCATCACACCCAGTGCAAATCTTAACATCTTTAACTCTGCCATGACCAGCTCTGACTCCTGCCTTTTTGTCAATGCCACTGTCTCCAACCCATATAACATAGCTGGTCTCACTACCCTATTGCAGACCTTCCCTTTCTCTCTTACTGGTACTCGTCTGTCACAAATCACTCCTGATACTCTTCTCCACCCACTCCATCCTGCCTGTTCTCTATTTTTCACCTCTCTTCCACACTCACCATTACTCTAAACTACTGATACCAAGTATTTAAACTCATCCACCTTCTCCACCTCTACTCCTTGCATCCGCACCATTCCTCTATCCTCCCTCTCATATATTCTGTCTTAGTCCTGCTGACCTTCATTCCTCTTCTCTCTAGAGCATATCTCCACATCTCCAGGGTTTCCTCCACCTTTTCCCTACTCTCACTACAGATCACAATGTCATCTGCAAACATCATAGTCCACTGGGACTCCTGTCTGATCTCATCTGCCAACCTGTCCATCACCATTGCAAATAAGAAAGGGCTCAGAGCTGATCCTTGATGTAATCCCACCTCCACCTTAAACGTATCCGTCACTCCCACCGCAGACATAACCACTGTCACACTACCATCGTACATATCCTGTACCACTCTTACATACTTCTCTTACACTCCTGATTTCCTGATACAATACCACAACTCCTCTCTAGGCACCCTGTCATATGCTTTCTCTAAGTCCACAAAGACAAAATGCATCTCCTTCTGATCTTCTCTGTACTTTTCCATCAACACTCTCAGAGCAAACATCGCATCTGTAGTGCTCTTTCCTGGCATGAAACCATACTGCTGATCACTAATCATCACCTCCCTTCTTAACCTAGCTTTCACTACTCTTTCCCATAACTTCATGCTGTGACTGATCAATTTCATCCCTCTGTAGTTACTACAGCTCTGCACATCACCCTTATTCTTAAACATTGGTACCAAAACACTTCTTCTCCATTCCTCAGGCATCCTCTCACTTTCCAGGATTGCTGACCTGAAATGGAGGAACAGGGAGTTCTTGGATCAGTGGATCCAAGAAGCTAGGTAGGGTGATGTCCCAGCAGTGTTTAAGTACTCATCCTACTACCTGTTTAATAATTGCCAGCTCATGTATATTATGGATGGGTTTGGCTAAATATTCCTCTTATGTCTTTGACAGTGGCAGCAGAGCAGGCTGTGAATCAGGAAGCCCATGCCTGTAGGCTGCAGAGGCTGCATCACAAGGCAGGTTAGTAATAATCTTGCATGTACTGTCATAATAAATAAATCTTAAAAGTAGTAGAAAGTTAATTGCCAATATAAAACCTGTATTGTGTAATGAATAAACCAGACAATATGGCAGGAAGAGTCTCATATAGGTTGTATGTAAATAAAAGGGTAACAGCATGGTAATAAAGATCTAACTCCCAGACTGCTTGTGTATACTCTGGTATCATACAGTAATGTAGTGTTGCAATCTCTTAATACTACTGTTGTATTAAGCACTGTTACCCACACTGTGCTACATAAATAAAATGTGTAGGAATGTCTGTATACGACTGTTGTAATCACAAGGTCATATTGTACAACTGAGGGAGACTTAGAAAGCAGAGAAAAGATAAACAACAAAATCCAAATAGCACACTCAACTGAGATGTTAACTGTTGTATTTTTAGCACACACACACACAGTCATGGTTCGAATCCTGGGAGTGGTAGTAAGCTCTATGCAGAATCATACCCCTCAACTGTACAGATTTTGTCAGAAAGTTCAGATAATTGGCTTACATTTCCTGCGTGTCACCCTGTCACCCTGCCCCTCTGGCAAATAAGTGGGATGATCCCAGAAGTTTAGGCAGCAAATAATGACATACAACTGATTGTCAAACATCATAACCATCAGAAATATATCTATAAGAACAAACCTGTCACTCTAGCAACTCACCAATATGTTATGAGAGTAATATGCAAAGTATGTCCCATCTCTACACCCATGTTGTGAAGCTATGACCAGAGTGTGTGCAATAACAGAGTGAGATGTATGTGCATAATAATAGCGTAGACTCTGGTAATATGTGTGGCAACATTCAGGTAGTGTTAACAAACATTCCCTCCACAGGTTTGTCAGATAAGAAAACTGTGCCTGGAAATAAAAGATTGAAATCCTGGACTGATACTGTTTAGTCTGATACTGTATGGCACAGTTAGTGTTGCAGCTTCTCTGAATAATAATGTATTACTCATCACTGTCACCCACACTGTGCTACATAATAAAACTCTCTAGGAATCCCTGTATAAGAGTGTTGTAATTACAAGGTCAAATTGTAAAACCATGGCAGACTTATAGACAGAAATCAGTGAAGAGATACACAGCAATATCTAAATAGCACACTCAATTGTGATGTACACTGTTTTATTTTTAACAGACATGGCCATGGTTTGAATCCTGGGAGTGGTAGCAAGCTGTATGCAGAATTATACCCCTCAACTGTACAGATTTGTTCAGAATGTCCAGATAACTGGCCCATATCCGCTGCCTGTTACCCTGTCCCCCTGGCAAATCAGTGTGATGATCTCTGATATTTAGGCAGCATTTAATGACATATAACGACTGTCAGACCTGTAAATATTCAGAAAATGTATATGAAAACCAACCTGTCATTGTAGCAACTCATCAAAGTTTATGAGGACAGTTGTCAAAATATGTCCAAGTTTCACCAGCATGTTGCCAAGCCTTGACCAGAGTGTCTGCAATAAGAGATTGAGAGGTATGTGCATAACATCAACCTGGAATCTGTGAATATGCGTAGAACCCATCAGGTAGTGTTAACAAACAATACCACCACAGGTATACCAGGTAAGAGGTGTATACTGCAGGTAAAACACAGTTCACGTATACAGTTGTCTACAAACATACCACTGTCCAAACTTAGGATATAGGGTAGTGCAATAATACCTGTAAGGTACATATTACAGCAGTGACTAAGAAAGTATTGAGAACTACAGGGATATGCAAGTTGATAATTGACATCTCTCTCTTCCCCCACCATATCTGCAACAATAATCTAAATACACAACTCAATGGTTATGTGCACAATTCAATCTACTGTTGGGACATATGTCCTATTATTTGATAAATATTGAAATTTGTTTCTATGCATGTGCCATGTTGAAATACTCCCACATTGATATCATGCTGTCATCAATGTAACCTGTATGCTGCTGTTGTAATGGCCACTGTGGTTCCATATATACATGTGTTCTGTTTGCTATGCAACTGTTCCATATCTGGTGTTTTGGGTTGATGAAATATCTATGCATGCTGTTATACCTAATCCTGGAATGTGTTTACTATTACTAACCCACATTTGTTTTAAAACCAAAACACCATAGCACGTTTGGGAAGGCCAGTCCCAGCGGACCCACCTCTCCCACCTCATCTGGCCATGGCACCGGGCACCAACACATCTGAGGCCCACCCCAGGACCTTTTCTACTGCTGGTCCTGCACCACCTTCAAGTGGAATCACCTCAGGGGATGGAGCTCACCCCCCCGGGAGCGGGCACGGACAGGAAACTCTCACCCATCATCAGGTCCAGGGTCTGGTGCGTAGCAAGCTCCACAGGGAGTTTGGAGATCAGCTATGCCAGCCTTAGGGCAGTGTGGCACATCTAGAGGGTCAGCCTGCCCCTCCTACCCAGCCCCCAGCACAGCCACCTTTTGGGCTGTGAAGGTGCCATGGTGATTGCCCATGGCTGGGGACCTCAGTCCCACTGTTACCATTTTTGGGCTCATGGGCTTCCGACTTCCAAACACCCTTCCCCATCCAAGGTGTTTACCTCCCACATGTGTCATATACCACCCCTGTCCTCTGTATGTTGTCTGTCTTGTCTCTCATCCTACCCAACCTACTTCCCCAAATATACCTACTATCCTTCCCCAACATCCCACTCTCCCTTAAAAAACAAAAAGGGCAATCTGTTCCCAAAAAAAACAAATCTCACCCCATACATAGCTTTCCATTTTGTACACGTGTCCACTGGACACATGTAATATGGTCTAATTGGCTTCACAACATATTATTGTTGTCCTCACCCCTCTCTCAGGGGTTTGAGTGTCCAAATCTACCTCTAAATCAGTGTATATGCACATATGTTGCTGTAGAAGAAATGGGCAGCTATAGACCTTCCCTGCACCCATCCTGCACATCCCTAGCTATTTTCCCTACTGTCTTTCCCTCTTTGTGCCCCTTTTTCACCACCTTCCTATCACGCCTTTTTCATTTTAAGAAATTAGCATGGGGGTAAGCACTTTTAAGCAGGTTTAATCCTGTTTGCATGGGAGTAAGCAATGCGCACACAGAATAAGCAATTTTGTAGCTAACTCTCTGTAACCAGAAGTTAGCATTGCTTACTGTCGCGCAAACCCAATTACAACTGCTTAAACGTGCCTTAATCACTCTGTATCCAACAGCCCTTGTAAGTCTCGAACCCAGGACCCTGCACACAATAGCCAAAGTGATTTACCACTAAGCCATATCAGATATAAATAACTCTGATGTTTTCTCAAGCATATCATCCAGCACAGTCATTCAACAGTAGAGGAAATGTATTTATATATGTAGATGTACGTATATATACATACATACATACATATATATATATATATATATATGTGTGTGTCTACATATATATGTCTATAGCAATATGTCTATGTAAATCATATATATATATATATATATATATATATATATATATATATATATATATCAAAATGAAACATCCCAACCTGTAAGGTAAATGCTGACAGCAACTGAAGTAAAAAATCTTTTATTGCAAAATACAACCAGAAGTAAGCGCTTTCGCTGTCAAGCAAACCAATTCATCAGACATAATTGCAATGAAAAACAGAGCATCCTTATATACATACTCCAGAACAGCCAATTAATCAATAAAATTCCCTCCGAAAACATCATTAAAAAGCCAATTAGTAAAAAGCAGGTTAAAGCAACAGCTACTTATATACAGCATAAAAATCAACACAGATATATGTCTATGCAATATTTAACCTTTTCATTTGAGTTTCTTCATCCTTAAAGCCGATTTAATAGGGACTGAATCATTAAGCCATATATATATATATGTGCCCCAAGTCTCAGGATCCACTCTAGTTCAATATTTTCAGTGTTATAACTAATGGGTCCTAATCTGTCATTGTCATCTATAACAGATAAAACTTGAAATAAAAAAGTGTGTTTCCTTCCTAACTATAGATTGTGCTTTGCAAGTGCACTGAATTATTCACCTCTCCTAGTACAATAATCATGGTCCCAAATCCTATCTCTCAGTCTCCTATTAGTCTTGCCAATGTAAAAATTAAAACATTTGACACAGTGTGCAACATAAACCAAATTAGCCATGTTGCAGTTAGCTGACGGACGTAACTCCCAAAGTTTTCCAGTGACAGGATGCTTAAAAAATCTTGATTCATCCATAAATAAACAATATGGACAAGATCTACATTTCAGTGTCCCTCCCAAGGGTGTAGATGCTGTTCGTGCAAGCTTAAGATAACACAGCATTTGTCTCAGATTTTCCCTATTCTTATAGACAAACTTGGGGGAAAGGCCTACTACCTTACTTATTTCTTGATCCACTAACAACACTGACCAATTATTGTTTATTATTTGTTTCACCAAATCAATATCTTGTGTAAAAGAAAGAACTAAAGGAAGATGAGATGACCTCTGGGATGAACAATTATTCAATGAAACTGAATATTTAGAATAATAGGGTCTCGCTCTTCCAGGACATTCTCTTCGAACTTTCAGAAACGCTTGATCAACCTCAGCTGTTGAGTAACCCCTGTGTATAAAGGCATCTTTAAGGTAGTCCAACTCACATGAAAACTCACTTCATCACCTGACAGGCGAGACACCTTCATGCCCTGTCCCACGACAACATTAGAAAAAACATGATATGGGTACATACTCTCTCTATGTAAGAAGGCAGGGGTATAACAATCCTTTCTGTGCACCTTAGTTCTTATAATATTGTTCTCCATAGAAACCATTACATCTAAAAAATAAACACTATCTGTGGACATATTAAGAGTAAATCGCAAGAAGGGATTACTACTATTCAAGTTATGGTAAAATGAAGTCAAATCATATTCATTGCCCTTCCAACAAATAAAAATATCATCGACAAATCGTCAATAAAAAGCTACCTGGCCATCTTTCACATTCATGACATTCTGCTGTTCCCACTCTAACATCACTAAATTTGCATATGAATTGGCACAGCTGGTACCCATGGCAACACCAGTTGTTTGCCAACAGTAATTATCTGCAAATAAAACACATTATGTTCTAGAACTAGTTCTAAAAGCATGCAAATAAAATCAATATGCTGTGGGTCATAATAGTCATGCCTAAGCAGAACATTCTTCACCATTCTAATACCTTCATCATTGGGAATACATGTGAAGAGTGAAACTACATCCATTGTAGCAAGTAGCTCAAAAGGAAACTCAGATGTCTTACTGACAAAACTGTACAAATCCTGTAAAAATTGTTGTGTATCTTTTAAAACAAAAGGATACAAACTCAATACATTCATCAATTGAGTGTCAAGATATATAGACAGAGGTTCGGTTAACCACCCCCCTCCAGCAACAATGGGTCTCAATGGGGGGAGTGTTGGATGTTTATGCACCTTTGGAAGACCATGTAGTTGTGGTACCAGTGGTTCTTTAACATTATAATAGTCAAGCAGCTGTTTATCCAACAATTCCATATGAAAACATTCAAGCAAAGCACTATCTATTTGTTGTTTCATGTTATACACTTCATTCAACTGAATGATAGAGTTGATCCTGAGACTTGGGGCACATAGATATATGGGGCTTAATGATTCATTCCCTATTTAATCAGCTTTAAGGATGAAGAAACTAAAATGAAAAGGTTAAACATTGTATAGACATATATCTGTGTTGATTTTTATGCTGTATGTAAGTAGCTGTTGCTTTAACCTGCTTTTTACTAATTGGCTTTTTAATTGTGTTTTGGGAGGGAATTGTATTGATTAATTGGCTGTTGGGGAGTATGTATATAAGAATGCTCTGGTTTTCATTGCAATTATATCTGATGAAGTGGTTTGTTTGACCGCAAAAGCGCTTACTTCTGGTTCTATTTTGCAATAAAAGATTTTTTACTTCAGTTGCTGTCAGCGTTTTCCTTCCAGGTTGGGATTTTTCATTTTGATTGCTATTGGGATTTTATTAGCTTGACTCATTGGGATTTTTCTTTCTACACACACACACACACACACAAACACACACACACACACACATATATATATATATATATATATATAAATATATATATATATATATATATATGTGTGTGTGTATATATATATATATATATATATATATATATATATATATATATATATATATATATATATCTATGAGAACACAACAAATAAATATCTGACCAAAGGCACCATTAATGGGGGTGAGGGGGCCCAATTTAAGTACCTCTTGTAATTATTGATATCATCCCCTCCTCCACAGCAAAACAGATCTGCCCTGCAAGACAATACCAACACTTGCAAGTCTTATACTCAGGACCCTACACAACATAGCCACAAGAACTTAACAGTAATCCATCCCACCTGTATGATGTCAGGATGGTATCAATAAGATATCATGCAGAACAGTCTGTCTACCATAGGGAATGTACAATGTGGAAGCAGTAAACATTCCAATAATACATATACACACACATATATGCATATATATATATATATATATATATATATATATATATATATATATATGTATAGATATATATGTATATATATATATATATATATATATATATATATATATATATATATATATATATATATATATGTATAGATATATATGTATATACGCATACAAACACATATACATATATTACTACGTATAGATATGTATAGTATAGCACAGCATATTGAGCAGCCAGTATTCCTACAGTTGCCAACTTTTAAAATGGACAGTGTTTGATTCTCTCATACAAAAGGCAATTATTGCATGAAACATATACCTACAGAGAAGTCAAAGGATATGACACCACATACAGGTTTGCATACATAAGAAATGCTTATTTGTCTACTACTTCAGTTGTATATGCCATGTCATATAGCTGTTAGGTGTTTGAAATACATACTAACTGTCAAGCAAAATATTTTATACAGTAATCTGAAAGCATAACATATGTTGCTGTCCAGGCTAAGGCCTTCAAGTAGTACCACAGTAAAGAAACACTGGCCCAGAAGATAAGAATCAATCAACAGTAAGTAATGCAGGTGTAATTCAGAAGCCTCCAATTACATGCTGTACTCAATCCCTAGGGGGAAAAGAATTAATTTGTCACACTGAAGATGCACCCGTTACATAATGCTTGACTTAATACATCACTATCACACTGACAAACAGAACAGTCTGTAAGACAGTAAGCACTATCCCACCAATGTTCCCAAGGTGTAATTTATGAAAATGTACAGCAATATACCTTAAGGTGTCTTACTAAAGCTATACCTCACATGTTGTAACAATCTAGGTTATATATGGTGCATACCTCTCCCTCATAGAATGACTTACAGGGGCATATAACAGTGTTACATACACTGACCTCTGGACTGTACAAGGACACACATGTTTTGTCCAGCTGTAGCCCACATATATATGGACCCTACCCCACAATATGTGTGGGGACCACAACATCACTGGAATGATGGCAGGAATGGCAGCACGACACAATCATAGGCCACTACTTAACAACCTCTTACTGCATGACATATGGACAAAGCCTGGTATATAGGTGGAAGACAGAGGCTGGACCACAGGGCCATATTTGCAATATTGTTGTTATACACTGAGAAATTTGCTGGTGTTACAGGATTGGTTGCAACATACCCTCATTCAGGAATATGAAGTCAGAAACACACATGGATGTAGCCATGTACTGATAGCACCCAATATACAGAATGTCAGTGATATATCTGAGACAAGACCTGTGTGGTGGACAGACAAAACATAGCCAATCCTTTGGCCACCATGTGGATAGGCCCACAGTTGAGAGCTATGCAGACAGACTGCATTCCATGCTAAACTAGTATGTACACACAAATCCTGTAACACTAGTGGTATACAATGCATATAACAACACTACTCACACTGTCTGTAGGTCTGGAACCTTATACAAATATGTAGTTGGCCTGTGTCTGCAAGTCCTCTTGTAAGAGGTATTGCTACCT